>NC_054062.1:19187610-19385110 GCF_017639655.2 Falco naumanni
AGGGATAAAATGACAGATGTGACAGTTAATCTGGCCAATGAATCGCGGGGGTCTAGGTAAAGCCGCCAGGGCTCCTGCGCTAATCTACAGCTCCCACTGACCACCCCACTGGCCCCCTAATACCATTATCAACCCTTAGATGAACAATCTAAATTAGAGTTTTGTTCGAAGAGGGTGTGAATTTGACCTCTGGTGCCAGGGAACCTCTGCTGTACATACAGATGGCAAAGTTCTTACGAAAATAAAAAAGGGTTTCTCTTTTAGGGGGGTTCAGTGTCTGTATGTCTGTGCACACAATTTGCATGACTTGTATCAACCATATTTACCCCTGGTCCCCCACTATTACGCCATCCTAAAAGAGGGAAAAAATGCCTTAATTATAAAAAAAAAAAAAAAAAAAAGACAGAGAAAAGAAAGTCCTCCACTGCTTTAGCACAGTTTTGCTGTTCTTTAAATAGCTACTCGCCTCCGGTATGTTTACGTCCCACAGAAGTTGTTTTTCCTTCTTTCTTCATTTTTTTTTTCTTTTTTTTTTTCTTTTTTTTTTTTTTTTTTGGTGCTATGTGGAGCTGTCCGGCACCCAAATAATCTGAATAAGTAATCCTGGGGTTTGTTACTCGCTGGTAGAGAAGCGGCATGGAGAATTCAGGAGAAGCGGCTTTTAACACGGCCAATAACATGGCCAAATTTATTTGAAAAGAGACAAAATTTTGCCCTGGACATATGAGCAAGCGCTCATATTGAGAGCTGGAAAGGGACTGATGAATTACATCATCACAGGACTGGTAAAAAGTGGCACTGAAGGACAATAGTCAGTATATAGATTTATATTTAAATACAGCCGGTAGGAAAACAAAGTGTCACCGACCCCACTTCATCTAAAAATACATCCATTTTCTTGTGAACTATTTACATTACAGCAGGAAAGCAAACAAGCTGGCAAAGGATGAGAAAAAAAAAAAAAAGAACAGCTATTATAATGTGTTGCCCACTGTGTTCTCCCTCTCTCTCTCCCCCTTTCTCCCCCCTCCATATATATGTCTTTATTTTTACTTGGGGTGGGGGCGGAGGTAGGCAGCTTGATGCAGGAAATATCACCAAAGGATGTGATGCTTTAGGGGCTCAGGAGTATGCATTTATTCTCATTACTGGGGGAACTTTCTTACTACTTCGCATGGCTAGGCTGGAGAACAGTGCTAGCACAGCAACCCCTCTTGCGTACAATCTCTTTCAATAATGTAAACACCTCGATGCCTTTAGTACACGGAGCTTTCAAATTTAAGGTCAATATTTACAGTTTGGATTTTTACGGGTACCCATCAACATTGGCACACACCTCTCCCTATCAGGATGGTTAATAGGCTTGCTTTCCCTGCCTGCCTCTCTGCTTCCCCAGCACGACCACATCAGCACTAGTATCAAATTAACTCTCCGACTTTGAAACTTATTGATCTGCTATTAAGACACCAGTGAACCTGATGAAATGAGTGCTGTAGGTGCAGTCAAGACTTCAAAGTGTCACACAGCCACATAAAACAAGCGCCTTTGATCCTAACTCCGATCTGCTGAGGGTTTAAAGCCCAATTCTCCCTAAGCTGCCCTTCTCACTCGTCATGTCTGATGTCTCACCAACCAGCGACTTGATAATGTTAATAATGCAAATTTTAGCAAATGATTTTTACAATGGCAAAATTAATTACATCAAGACCGAAAGAAGCATAAATTCATATCTGATGTGCAAAAAAAATATAGTCGTAGCTATTACACTTGCAACAGAAACTATGAGCACGTTCAGCTTTTAAAACTGTATTACTGCTGCCTTACCCTCTCAGCTTCACAGGGTCTCATTTTGCTGCTAAAACTATAATTATTTATTATAAATTAACCTTAGATTGGGTTTAAGAGAGCTGAGAGAATTCTATCCAAAGTCCCCTATTGCTATGTATGCATTATTAAAGAAAAGCCACCTCCACGCTTTATATATCCCTTTTTCTCGTTCTTTGTCGCTCATTCTCTCCCGATTTCTTCCCCGTGTTCATTCTACAAATCCTCGCAGCACAGTTGCACAGATTATTTTAAAAACACCTGCATTTCTGAAATTGCATCAACTAACAAGGTTTTCCTAGATTTATGAATGGTAAAAAGAAAGAGATTTCATGTTTAGGGAAGAACATAGAGCAACGTACAAAACTAAGAGCAAAAAATTATATCTGCAATAATGAAAATGTACATTTTAAGCAAATGCACTAGATAAGAGTATTTTCCTGTAATGGAAATGGATTATTTTCCTCATTAATATTATTATATAAACATTTTCTGATTCTTCCCCTGAATTTGTCAACAAATATTCAATAATTCAATAAACTTTTATCTGCAAACATCATTAATCCCATTTTCAGCCGAGGGAGTTTCTCACAAAACCTGTTACAGAAGTTTCCCGACTGCATTTCTAATGGAAGAATCACACAAATGCTCAATTAGCTTACCCATGCTATGTGCGAACACACAGCTGTCCTCCTCCTCCTCCTCCTCCTGAATACTGCACTAGGTTCTTTTCTTTTCTGTTTTTTTTTAAGAAACAGAATTTGCTAAGATATCTTATTTGGTGCATAATGGTTTAAAGCATCTTAAAACACCTGAAAAATTCACTATCTATTAAATTTTCAGGTATAAAGATGCAGCCATTTGTGTATATTTAAGCTGAAATATGTGGCTTGGTTCTGTGCTTCCGACGAAGCAAAAAAGAAAATAATAACTCCAAATTTGTCTCTTCCTTTCTACTTTTTGAGACGCAAACATGGTAGCATCTTTGGCTATGCAAAGTTGAAAAGGAACGTTATTTTAATTGGCTCCTCTGCATCAATTTTTTTTTCGATAATTCAATCAGTATGTTTTCCCAATTTTACTTCAATAAAATTTCGATAGTAATACCTTTTGTGGATTTTTTTTTTTAAATGTTGATACTCACTTAACCTACTTGCAATTCTAAAGAAGTCAACACTTGATTGTGACAATGTTCAAAAGAATTTCCTATGCCACAAGCACAGTAAAAACTTTCACCAATTAGTGCAGGAAAAAAGGAGGGAAAAGCCAGAGCGCTGGTGCTCAAAGAGCCAGGCCTTGCGGCAAAGCTGTCATGTCGAGTGGATTGATCAACAGGACCGCAATTTCTAATGGCATGTTGTCATGAAAAGTCAGCCACGGGGAGCCACCTGCTTTACTCCTCCTAGACAGCTAGGGAAAGGAAGGGGAGAAAAAAAAAAAAAAAAAACCACTCTGCTCTGTACCTAGTTCTGCCAGTCCCTTTTGCTAACAATTTTGGTAAGGGTCTCCTGATTTTTATTCAGTAGGAATATGTCAAATCTCCAACTGCATTATCCAGCCTCTAAGATTAGAGTTGCGCAGAAGGCTGATGCTCTTTTGCAGGGAGGGGGGGGGGGGAAGGAGAGGGAAAAGAGGATGAAAAAAATTATCTCTATCCCCCAAATACTTCTCAGATCAGAAAATACATCCGTCACATCTCTAAACCAACAAAGTTTGTCAACGGCTTACAACGTACATCTAAGACATTCTGCAAGTCAAGAACAACACAGAGCATAGACCTTCTGTGCGTGGTTTTATTTCAGCACCACCTTCCTTCACCCTCACCGAATCATAAAAGCCTGCCTTTGACGTGCGGTATTTGCTTTGTTTCAATTTAGTTTACCTCTAACTTTTAGGACTGGCTTGTTTATTCTAGGATCACAGCATCGTTCAGTCCTGGAACCTATCTTAGCTGGCACGGCCAACATTTCAGAATGAATTGCACAGGCAATTGTGCAAAACGCTGTGCCGAAGACAAAGATAACAGATTCCTTGTTTTGCTGTTGGAATATTTGCTCGTGCTTGATGGAACATAATTAATACTTCAAGAACTTCCACCAACTTACCATTGAATAACAGCGCCAAACAGTCTGTCTTAATCACTCTCCAGGAATGCACTAGTGTCATTTTAACCCATGGCTCCGACTTCCATCACTCAAAAGACATGGAGATTTCCCTCTTTTAATACATACAAAAGCCAAATACATTGCTCTCATTCTGTTATGCCTCACAGAACGTATTCCAATTGCTGAAGGAATTAGAGCCTAGTTAAAATACACTCCGACACTGCGCTAGAGCAGAAAATGGAAACATTGGACTTGGCCAGATCCATTTGGAAACCTCTTACTTTTAAGCCTGTTTTTAAATGTAAGTTTTCGTTGATTGAAGCAGGCATTTAGTTTTGTTTCATTTGTACAAAAGATTTCATGTTTCATACCTGTTTGCTTAAGAGGGTCCAAACCAAAACTGTAATGTGCACTAACTGCTAATTTAAGTAGGTTTTGGGGAAACAAAACAGAAAATTTGGGGGGCAAAAAATTTCCAACAACCCTCATCTATGTACAAAAGAAAAAAAAGTCAAATAAAAGTTAAAGAACTTTTAAGTTCATGAAACCAAACCCCACTTGGCATGCAAATCACGTACTGTAACCTTTTATCGGCGCAGCCTCTGGTCTCATCAGTCGATGAAATTCTCAGCCCGCGGCAACAGCTTAGCCGAGGGACGCAGACCAATGAGAAAATATTCATTGTGTTAGCATTTCAAATGGCGAGAAAGGAAGAAGAAGCGCTAACTGATCACTGCCCGTGGAATTAATTGGATATTCCAAGAATAATGTCTCTCACTGAAGATCCTTGGAGGCTGAACGCTAGTAGAGACCACATTTTGTGCGGTGTCTTCAAAAAGAGACCGCTTGGGGGTAGTGGACATATTAGGGTTTTAGCGCATTTCCCTAAAGGCCAGAAAATAATCAGATTCACTGAACCAAACTCGGCTAATCCATTCCATAATTATACACACAAATCCAATAAACTTTGTCACATTACTGGAAAATTAAACTATTACAGTGGAGCCTTTTGCTACTTTGAAAAAGTTTGAATTCCCGTTTTATCCAAGGGAAAAAAAAACCAAAAAACAAAAACCAAAAAACAGAAGGGGGGAAAAACCACCTTGGCGAAAGTCAGAAGTTTTGGAGGTTGCACATGCAGGCGTACATGCTCACATAGATGCACATACGTTGGAGCCCAGAGGAAGAGTAATGCTTAGCTGCAGTCTTCTGTTATGCTTAAAGCTCAGGTAGGTGTCCCACAGCTTCCTTCCTTTGTATGGAGGGGATTTACGTTTCAGCTTTATTGCACATAGCCCAAGCATATGCAATGACCCTGTCCAATATTAGTATAGCTTTCCTTAAGACACATCTTAATCTAACCTTTTCAAGACTCTTCTGCTTTCAGACTCAAAACAGCATAAAAAATGAGCATTGTTATGGAGCGCTGAGAGATTGAACTAAGGCTCTGGCTTGGTCCAAAGCAGTAGCCCTCTGGATAAACAGCTGCTTGTGCAGCAAAATAGGCTCCATAGACCAAAAGGTAATATGGGGAGGGGGCGGGGGGAGAGAAAGAAGAAGTAAGGGGGGGGAGGGGGGGAAGGAAAGAGGAAAAAACCTGAGATTAGGAACCTTCCCAAATGTTGCATCTTTTCTATCGACTGCTGGCCTAGTGTGAGGTGTCAATTTTGACTCCAAAGAGAGCACACGAATTCGCAGCGGTCCCATTATGCGGTCTCTGCGCTCATTGTAAATTCTGTCAACGAAGTCAATCTTATTAACTTCCGCACTGGTTCACACATGACATTTTCTTCAATTTTCTTGCTGACATCAAAAACATCAATTAGCAGCCCGAAAATAGGAAGGAACGAATGACAGAGCCTGATAACGTCAACTATTTGAAGCCAAGGGTAAATCTATTCTCCAGTTCTGAATGCGTTCATTACAATTGCATTTTCAAAGAAGACCTCCAAATAGCAAAGAAAATTAAATTTATCATCTAGAAATGCCTAGAAATTGTTTTTTTAATCCTATGTCTATCTCTCAATCCCAGAGTGTAATACAAAGTATCGCAATTCAGTTTTATGATAACATGCCACAACTTTGATAGAAAGTTTATAAAATATGCAGCCCTTGCCATACTTCCTATCACATAACAACTACAAGGGGTGAGAAAAAATTTGTCCAACAGATTGTAGCGTCGCCTTGTCTGCTCCATCAGTTCTCATAGGCTGGCACAGCACTTACACACACACACACGCGCGCGCGCGCACGCACGCTCTCCCAATACATGCACACACATCTCCCCCCCTTCCATCCATGCTTGTGAAGAATTTATGAGCTACGCAATATCCAGCAACTTTTAAACCCCAGCAAGCACCACATTACTGGCGAGCGGGGGGAAGGCGCGCACTGGAGCTGCCTCACATTTGCATTCGCCCACTCTTTTCATGTTTCAGAGAAAACAAACCCAACTCCCTGCCCGGGAAAGCAAAGGGAAAGTCCAACCAAAGACTTGACATGAACTGTCAAGTGCCAAGCACATGCATTCAATCAGCTGCCAGAACTTCCGCTTGCTGAACTCTCGCCCTCTTTTCATTTTATTGACATTTTCAAAAATAAATACATAAAAATAACCTCCTGGTAACACAGAAACAAGACACCCATGTCAACACAACATGGTCCATTTGCTGCGCTCAGCAACAAGTTTCTGGAGAAAGGTAAGTGTGTTTAATACATGGGGGGGAAAAAAAAAAAAAAAAAAAAAATGTAAGGCAATAAACCTGTTTTCGTGGTCTCTAAAGAAGCCCCGGCTTGCTTTATTTATTTATTTACTTTTCCGCTGTGCCCGCTTTGTGAGCCATCGTTTCATGCTTGTATTACATCTCCTAGGGAGTGAATAAAAGCAAGTTTAGTGGCGACCAAAGACACTCACTCGGACTTAATGCAAACAGAAAGAGCAGCTACACCCCGATAAACAGATCACATTCCTTCAGCCCATTGATTTTTTGATCTTTTGACATTTTTTAGTTGCTTCCATTCCCTTCCTTGTCTTTCCCTCAATGTCACAAAAGACAAAATGTCTCGGCAATTGATGGCAGGGGTATCTATTTAGCTGTCAAGCCGCCTTTTTTTTTCTTCCCTGGCACTGGCTAAGAAAGTACAAAATCAAAAGCTGAGAACTGGCAAGGAAACAAATCGTAGGCATCATCTAATTTAATGGGCTCATCACATTCTGGGATTTTGGGTTTTCCACCTCTTATCTCTCTGGGAAGCAGCTGGAAGGTGAAAGGGGGAAGGAAGAAAGGTTACGTTGAAGGGATTTCTATAATTTTTGTTGCTAGGTGAAAACAAACTAGAGAAGACAGAGCGAAGTTAAAACAAGAGAACTCCTGGGAGGTTTGGTGAGGTGCCTCCGTCTCTCTTGCAGCGTTTTCCTGCCCGCACATGGAAACAAACCCGGCACAGAACGAGCATCTCAGCTCGGCCACACTTGGGGGAATGCTGGACATGAAACAGAGGCAGCTGGCAGTTCAAAAAACCTGTAAAACTATTTTACAGCATAAGAGAAAAAAAAATATGAGATACTCATGAATGATGGTAAATCTGACTGTTTGTTTTTTTTTTTCTTTCTGAAATTTCATTTTGGACATTTTACTGTTTGCCACAACCCTTGCCAATGCTGATCAGAATGAAGGCAAAGCACAGCTTACATTTTATCTCCTATAATTTACAGCAGATGACTGTAACCTGTGCTTAGAAGATTTTTGGTTTAAGTGAACAAATTATCAGTCAGAAAGCATTTTCAATTGTTTAAAAGACAAGCGAAACAGATTGAAGCACACAATGAATCAGTGTTCATGTAACAATAAGTAAAATATAAAAAAAAATTCTAGGCAAACTTTAAATCTTCCACAGATACTTATGTAAAAATTCTCAGTGAATATTTGTGTTTGGTTTTGAATGCAAAGCCTGCAAAAATCACCAGAGAAACTGCTTCTTTTGATTTTACAAGATCTCATAAAGCAAAGAAGTGAGTGGCACAAGAAAGATAAATTATTTTACAAGCAAATATACCAGTGTCATTCAAGGAACAGACACTGCTACAGACTGCTTTAAGCACAGAGGGAGTGTAAAACAGAATGAATTTGTCCTGCAACAGCTTTTTTTATGTTGTTTTGCATTTGAAATTTCGAGGAATATGACTTTGCAGTTAGAACCTGATCCTGGTAATCAATTGCAAGTGGGAGTTTTGCCTGAGAAAAGACTTCAGAGTCTCTGACTGCATTCAAATGAGTCTGCTGGACGGCGGGCAAGGAACACTGTTTTGCCTTTTTTCTAAAATTTGTATTTCTGACAAGAATCATCTCATTTTTGCCAGCGACAGTGCTACTTATTTTGACACTGAAATTGCATTCACTTGGAAGAACAGAGCTGAGGAAATCTGACTAAAAAGAATGAACAGGGTAACATCTGTTAAGCATAAAAGATTTTCTGAAAAATATCGAGAAACGCTGAATTACTTCTCCTAAAACCTGAAATACAGTACTGCATGCCGGGAATAAGCTTCTTTCCCCCCTTTAAGTAAGTTCAAGTTTAACTCAAAGCAGCAAAGAGGCACAGAATTTGAAATATTTTTATCAGTTTAAAATATAAGAGGAAGGAATCTGGAGACCAGCTAGTTTAGCTTCTGTGAAAGCATACCTTAACTTTGCTGTTTATAAGGGAAGTTTATTGGTGTTCAGGTAAACCCCTGGGCTTGAATAGAAGAAACGGATTTTACGAAATACCCCTTCTACTTTATTTTCCCTTGTCATTTCACTCCGGAAATCCCGTCGATCATCCCAGCTATTCATGTGTTGATATTATCAGAGGTCTATAAAAAAACCCCACGTCTGATGTATTAAAACATGTGACTGGCCAACAGCAGCAGCCAAACTGACCACAGGTTAGCGATGGGGATGAACTATGGTTATGTTTTTTTAAACCCCGCGCTGTCCTTGAAACGGAGGCTGCATACGGCTCCATTAGATACAGCTACGGTGCTCTTGATCTATTATTTACAAAGAAAAACCCTTCACTACTTAAGTGGCCCCTTCTATTTCAGCCTTCAATTTCAGCCGCATCAAACAACTTGGAAGGGGGGGGCTGAATGGGAGGGGAGGGGAGGGGGGAAAACTTGAGTTCATAATGTAATTCTATGCAAGAGAAAATTATACTGGAGCAAGACAATTCCGAATGCCTGGAATAAGGTTTTGCATCCAAACTGCAGGTCTATCAGCTCCATCCAGAACAGCTTAAATGATAACAGTCTCATTTTTAAATAAAACTATGTGAGTTTTTAAAGTAAAATTTACACACAGATGCACAAAACAATTTATCTCCTCTTTAAAAAGTAAGATGGAAGACTGAATGAGAATTGCAGGAGTTCTCATTGTAAAAATAATCATTTTTCATTAAAATATAATTTTGCATTAAATTCTGTAATTATCAAGACTATTCTTTAAGTCATACTGCATTCAATCTAATTAGAAAGCTTAGATCTCACCTTTGTACTGAACTTTCAACTCTCTGATGCCAATTAGAAACTATTTTAAATGAATTTCCCAATTAAACTGACTCCTGTGATCAATTCTGACATAAGATAAAACCTAGAATTTTCAGGGAGGGGAAGAAAAAAAAAGAAAAAAAAAAAAAAAAAGAAAAACTGAGAGGTATAGATGTGCAGCCTAACTGTATTTCTGAAAATATTTTGAATGGTTTTTGCATCCTTATTATGAAGAATATCTCATCTCCTATGCTTGGAACATCCTCTCAGAAACAGCTCATATCAAAAGTGTTTAAACTGCAATTAGTATTGTTTCATTATTCAGCACGTTTCCATTTGCAATAAATATCTTCTTTTATTACGCTCTATATTTGGTTCTCATGTTATAAACTATCACATTAGATGAATTATAAATGTAAACTATTAACAGTTCAGATTCTTTTAAGTTGTTATCAATTTCAGGCTTTTGACAGCTTAAAGGAAATTCAGTAAACATACCTCCTCTCCTCTAGAAAACGGCTTCTATAAAGTGAACAGCCATCTCACAATTAATAAACGGCTGTATTCTCCTTTTGTGGAGAACAAAATTAACTGAAGTTTCCCATATAAAAGACCATATAATTAATGTTAGTAAAATGAGTTAAGTTACACTTAAGATATTCCGACAGCCTAATTATATCAATGAGTCATCTAACTCCTGTTTGTATCAATTCAATTTATCTTCATCTCAATCAATGCAGCTTGACGGA
Organism: Falco naumanni; assembly: GCF_017639655.2. Classification (NCBI taxonomy): domain Eukaryota; kingdom Metazoa; phylum Chordata; class Aves; order Falconiformes; family Falconidae; genus Falco; species Falco naumanni. Next base: position 19,197,816 of record NC_054062.1, read on the forward strand.
TAGGTATCATTAGAAGTGACAAAGCATCACGCTGCAGAAAAATGCAGGACAAGGTGATATCCTAGATAAGGCAGCCTGAGACCTTCTAACGCTGCGGAGCTGGAAATGATTCCTTGTATACACATCATTGCCTTCACTAAGGGTGTCTACAAGTTATCATTAGACACATTCATTGTTAAAGACTAACCAGGTCAGTGTTTCTGATCAGGTTGCAAATTAGACCAATTGAAGTGTTCTTAACCTACAGACTGGTGTCAGTAAGGACCTAACGGTGCTGAAGCTACATAGTAATATGCGCCGAGTACACCACCATCACTGCACATCGCCCGCTGAACACAAAACAGATTTCAGCTAAACATTGGGGGGGCGGGGGGGATAGAGAATACAAATTATACAGACAACATAATGCTGTTGTTTTAGTGCAATATTGATGCAAACCGATCGTTCCATGGCAAACATATTAACCAAAAGTGCAGACTTGGGCAATGAGAGCATTAGAGGTGCAGATAAACATGTCATTATAAAGCCAAGGAACCAACATGCATTTCTATTTCAAATTATAATCCTGCTGACTTTCCATATAATAGTTAAATAATAGTTTCCAGAAACACAAATGATGGCTAAATGAGGGGTTTACCGTCTGATCTAGCACAAGCACTATACTTGGCTGAAAAAGCTGATGTTGGGAAGGAGGGGGGAGAGTAAAATGGATGCACTTTTCACACTTATTATTTTTTCCTCCATTCGATTTTCCTGCATGGATTCTAGAACCAAGTGTTGCATCCCACCTGCTCTCATCAGTGGGGCATGGCATGCAAGTCAAACCAAACCCATGGAGCGTTAACATATAGAAAATACGAGCGTTAACATATAGAAAATACCTCTGTGACCAATTCAGATGTTGACGTTTTGCAAAGTTAGCTTTTGTTCTTCTTGTAATAAAACAGCATGCAAGGCATTCATTCAAAGCTATTGGTGCTTCCCTGCTTGACTGCTACTGTTGGATAAAATGGGCATTGCTGTTGACGGACTATTAGAGGATTGTTATTTGCAGAACTTCCTCATGAAGTTGGCTTTAAACAGATATAGCAGTTAATAGGTGTCGGATTGTAGTTGAAGGGATAGAGTCAAAATTATTTAAAAAACTCAAGAAAAATTCATGCAGGAGGCACTACAGTCTGCAATATTCACAAACATCACAAAAGACGTTTGGTATATGAATTTAGGGGTTTAGTGGTGAGTTGTTTGGGTTTTGGGTTGTTTTTTTTTTTTGGTTTGGTTTGGTTTGGTTTTTTTAATATCCCTATCAGCCAACAACAGAGTTCTCCATGTTAATGTCAATCATGTATTTGCTAATCACTGCACAGAAGTACGGACTACATACAGACAGCATGCTCATTAATCAATATGCAAAGAATACATTGTCTCAAGAGTATGTGTCTATGGTTATAAGTTAAGATGATTACATGGCATGAATTTCTGAGCTGGAAAACTCTTTATCAGTTAACAAACGGGAAGCAGACCTCCATTTAGAGCCACATGCAGTGGTCTCCTTAAAGGCTACTTGTGAAGTAGAATTAAGCTGAAATGAGTGACTGGGTGGAGGGGATGTGGGACGTGGCATGACAAGCAGTGATCGGCTGGAGCATTTCAGGTCAGCTGATAAGCAGAAGGTATAAATCGTCTGACCTGGGTCATTACAAGTGATAAATGAAAAACCTTGTACATGCACTCAAAGCTGTCCAGGTGTTGACGTAATGCCCTGTGTTGGTCTCTAGCAGGCGGACAAGGACTACGCTGAGCAAGGCAGCACAACCCAGAGGACGAGCCCTCCAACTGGGATCCAAACCCTCAAGTTGGCGAGTTTGGACTATGCTGGGGCAGACTAAATCAGGAGATATGAGGAAGGGCTTCTAGAATTCACCCCCACACCCCAAAAGCCCAAACCGCCCCCACTTTCTGATTACCAGTGAGAACTGCCAATTTTTCCCTCTACAGCACTCCTTCGCTGTTTATATGAGCACACACACTGCAGGTTTAAAAACAATGGAACAACCACAACTCCAAGTAAAACACAGAATAGGAAAAGAAGGAAATTAGAAAGTGTCTTGTTAATTAAAAAAATAATTAAATAAAAGCTTTTCAGACAACCTGACTCAAATTCTGAATGAGCTGCTTCACAGTTTAAGAGTCCAAGCCAAATGATGGTTACAAGCTGAAAACGAGTGTTATTACAGACTACTATCTAGACATGGGCCAAACTAAACATGGCTTTGAAGATCTCCAGACAATGCTCTGAACGTGAACCTGATCCAAATTCTACCACTTGTTCTCATCTCAAATGCAACTTGAAACCAGGAAAACCTGGCTGCTTTAACATGCACTTTGAAATTTTTTATTCTGAATACAATGAGCATAAATATACACAAGCCAAAATAAAGCAGTAAGCCAGGATCTTGAAAAGTAACCGGAAAAGCAGAAAAAAAGATTGGGATGGATCTTTTTTTAAGCAGTTTTCCAGCAAAGGAATACACATACACACGTGCTGCATTGTATGTCTACAGACCACATATGCAGTCAATTGCTATTACATATCTGCGCACGTAACAGCAAACTTCAGTGGCTCTTTTATAACATAGCTTAAAGTTATTTCAGCCTTGTTTTTCATGTGTTTACAACCTGCCCTCTAACTTTTGCTCTGGGGTGAAATATAGCTATGCAACATCTGTTTCCAGGAATATTAAATTATTATTAAAAATGTTTAAAACAAATTAAAATTAATGTGTTTGGGGCTTTCCAGAGAAACCAGTGCTCTCTGGGTGAGATGGGGCTCTCAAGTGTTAGGAAAACTGGCATAACCCAGAATGCAACCCTTTTTCTGTGGAAAACAAAGGCACAACCAGTGTCTCTTGTATCACCCTTCTGCGCTGAGCTGGATGGACTATCTATCAATATAAAGACATGGTTCTTGACATTTCTTCTGATGCTGTATCTACATATAGGAAGTCTGGAGGCAGTCTAGAGCTAGAAGTTAGCCAACAGCAAAAGATCTAAGTAGCAATTCCACTCTGAGAGGGTGGCATTGCCAAAGGTCCATCCTTCCTCCTTAAACCATCCTCCCAATATGGAGAATCTTCCCATCTTAAAGAAAGTCATCTTTACAACACTTCTGCAAAGCAGGGAAGGCCACCATCCCCAATTTACAGACAGGACACAAGACATGAGAAGGACCGTGTAATTTGCCTCATTTGGCCAGCAATGGGGCATGATCCTGAACCCACATCTGGAGCTAACATCCCAGAAGCCAGTTGGCTGAAGTTAATTATGTGTCTGACCTCAAACAAATAATAGGAATTCACTAGTTAAAAATTAAATCTTCCTCTTGTTCTCTGTCTCGAAAATAACAAGGTATAACGAGACCCAGCCATAGCCAGGCTGAATGCAGTTTTTTTCCGTAAATAAGATAAAGCTTTGAGCCTTAACTGATGTATAATACTTAAATATGGCCAAAACCCAAGCCACTATCCCAGAACAACCTAATATCCTCTATCTTCCCATTTCTCCCCTCCCTCAAAAATCCAATTGTTCTGAGGGGATGGAGATTAATGATATTCATACTTGAATAATAGCTACAGGGAAAAAGCAAGGAAATATATTACAAGACCCAAATTACAGTAGTAAGAAAAGACATTGTGCTGTGACGTAGAGATACAAATGAATTAATCCTGACATCTGTTTCTTTTGCAGAGGAATTAGGCATAGGTTGAAGCTGACCTAGCAAGAAGCATGCAAGGTGATCCACTAAGAAGGTGTAGTGGTGCCACTGCTCTCCCACACTAGGGAGGTGGTACTCTTTGACCTCCTAAAATCAGACACTACAGCCTTGCACAGGGTGTACACCAATGGTCACCCAATTTTGTACACTGAAACAGTAAGGAAGCCCACTAAGCTGCTGTGCAGTCAGTGCATTTGGTGCATTACAGATCATTCAAAGACCACAACAGGTACCTTGAGACCCAGTTCAGCTATGGCCCATAGCAGTAGCCCAATAAATGGCCATCCAGTTGATTTTCCTCTAAATTTTGACTTTTTCCTGAGCTTAGAGGACATTTTACCTGTAAAAGCAACAGTGTGCAAGAGATTACCATCACAAAGGCTATTTTCATCTGGTCAGGTGACTTTTTTCAAGACTCATCATGGTGCTTCCTAGCATTAAGACACTTGTCGCAGCATCTTTGCCTCACATCTCCAGACTTAACCAAACCTTCATGCACAAGTTTGGCCCAATGGTTGAAAAGAGAACAAAGGCAGCAATCCTAGCAAGTTACAACGTTCTTGCCACATCCTTCACTTCAGACTCACATTTTCTGAAAGATGTGAACTAGTGTCAGTAAACCAGACCTGATGCAGTTATGGGATTGCATGCCAAGATTAATATATGTTTTGAGGAACTTTGTGCCTCCATAGCATTTCACTAATATTTTTAAAGAAAATACATTAGCTAGGAAAGAAATGTGGTTCCTGCATAAACAGAAGAGCTATTTTTCAGAAAGGTTTTAGAATCAGACATAGAATGCATGCTTGAAAAATAAACCCACATTCAGTACACTTTTCTTAGTGAGCCCCAGTGTCTTACAAGGACAAAGAAATCCTGGGTTTAATGAACTCTTTAAATATGTTTTTACATAATACTTTTTAAAAAGTGAATAAACCTGTTTTAACGTGATAGCTTCTGTAGGGCTCAAGAGACATTCTAGTCTATTGTGTTGGCAGATTAATTCTATTCACCAAGAAAGAGTATACCAACATGTCCTATTATGCCCAACAGCTGCAGAGATCTACACGAATGAATGGTGTGCTTACATGTGTGTGCTGACTCATCAAATACCCTTTAAAGCACGAGAACCCATATCTCTGCTAACTTCCAGCCTCCGCTGTGAGAGTTACTTAAGGCCTTGCTCTTGCAAAATATGAGTCAACCTTGGTGAGACTCGCTGCACAAAGGACGTTCACAGCCCGTGGCCTCCACTGGGGGAAACAACCACAGCCTGGGACAATACAATGCTCTGCTGCCTGTGCTGCATCTCCACCAGATATAAGTAAACCTCGAGCCCAATCTGCTGGTATCTAACCTGCTGAACTGCCATACCCTCCTGACCTGTAACAGCTCAGAAACAGGGACGTAGCCCCTTCTCCACGAAGTGGTATGGCAGCCCCCCAGTAGATCAATGGGGTGGAGGGCAGTGAGCAGTAATGTTTTACAGAGGCCAAGTTAGATGCACTGGATGATCTACAGTGCAGTCCAGTACTTGCCCGACAGCTCTACTTTTGGTTAAAGTTCATTTTTTGGTTTGCAAATATAGGAAGTGGGAATACTTTGGGTGAAACCTGGCCTCAACAAAGAATGAGAAGCTTTGCAACCTATTTTCCCTGAGGGCAGCATTTTGTCTGTTTCTTTTAAGACAACATCACGCAGAACATGAAGTAAAGGATTCCTCTTTGCATTTCACAGAAGCAGATATTCAAATACTGGAGGCTATCAAAAGAGAGAAAAGCTTCACTTTCTCCTACGTTCAGTAACAGACTGAATTTAAAAACAATTAGAAACCCTGAAAAAAATCTAATCACAAAATCATTTAAAGGGAAAATTAATTAAAAAATTCAAAAATCCATTCATTAAAAATAGCATAGCTCATACTACACACAGCACAGTTGCCCCCAACCCAAGATTTGCTGCTTATGGATGTCAACAATTCTTGATGTTGCTCTAATTAGCTTTTGGGCTTCATCTTCTGCTTCTCTGGTATGAGTAAAAGAATTTATTTTTTTCTTTAGGGGTGGAGATTTAAGAGGGAGCTGTTGATTTCAATCAGTCTTAGGCTTTTACCCTGCAATAAGGTGCTCCATGAAAAGTCTTGTGTCTTTCTATTTATGTAACAGACTCCCATGCTACGGGGCCCCACAGAAGGCTCAAATATCCACAAAGAAAATACCCACAAACTACTCTTCCTACAGCTGATCTGGTAGCAATCCTTCCACCTGCAAAGACACGCTTTTGTGCACTGTCTCACCCTGAGATGGGCTGTGTGAAACCACAAAAATGCAGCTCCAACGGCACAAGCTCCATCTGCGCTATGAAGACTATTAAGGCTAATCCAGCATTCCTAGACTGTGGTGTGAGACATTCCCAGTATAGACCTGCTCCAGCAGAGCTCTGCCAGTAAGCTAAGTACTCTAAAACCATAACTTGTCTCGTATTTCTCCAGGCAGCCGTGCCATGTCAGCCGATCATGGCTGCTTGCCCCTGCACCCTGCCCTTGCCTGCATTGTGGCAGCGCAGCTGGTGGCCAACGTGCATGGTGAACCAGACAGTGGGACCGACCCTGGCCGTGGCCCTTGGTCTGTCTGCATCGAGGGTGGGTTATTTTTAATCCAGAGCCCTTCTCTGATTTGGTCTCCCAATCATGGCAGCACAGATGAGAGCATGGTTTATCATCCGCCTGAGGGGTTTCAACCATGGGCTGCAGCCCAAGTCTACTGGTCTCTATGGTTTTCACGACAGCTCATCTGATCCCACAGTGAACCAGTATGGGAGGCTAAATCCATGCACTGAAAAAAAAAAAAAAGAAAGGAAAAAAAAAAGAAAAAAAGAAGCCCTCCTCTGCCAGGTTATCTGCCACTACACCTTTCTGAGTTAGCAGACAGGAGTCAGAAACACCAGTACTGGGGTAAGGAGAAATGCAGCAGAGCCACGGTGAGCCTATTCCTTTCAGCTGCTTTCCGCCTGATGCTGTGTCAGGCAGAGTGCAACACCATATCCCAAAGACAGCGTGCATGGGGGGGTGACAGCTGAAGCTGGCACGGGCACTGAAAGAAAAGCTTGTCAAGCTATACCCTCGGAGCACACACAATTTAAACTGGTGAAAGCAAGCTTTTGCTAGCATGGCTTCACAACGCTTTGCCCTCCAGTGAACAAAATCAACCATATCATCAAAAGCACAGTTTTACTGGCATAATTGCATCTACGGAATCACAGGGGATTTTGCCTGAACAGCTACTGTGGTGTAAAAAGAAAAAAAATAAATAAGAATCACACTTCATCGTATCCTTGACCAATGTAGCTGTGCTAGCAAAAGTCCTTATAGTAGACCTGGCCTGGATTACTATCACACCTCAGATGAGAAAAATTATTTTTTCTCCATTACCTCTGCTGCCTACTTTAAGCTTTGCTGTTTGCACAATAGAAACCAACTTATTTTCGCTTCTGCTTATGCCCAATCCCCATTTTCAGGTTTACAAACCTTCTGGATTTCAAATACTGCGGGAGGGTGTGTGTGTTTAAAACCAACTGCCTTCCTCTTGAATGGGCTTTGTAGATACAATTTTTCATAAAAAGCATAGGGAATCCTGGCTGTGAGAAACTCTTTATCACTATTGCTAATAACAGGAACTCTCTTTACTAAGCATGCAGGCAGGTTTCTATAACCACTATATAGGTAGATAGTTGCTGGCTAGTAAGCATGTAACTGCAGACAAACACCCTAACTTAGCCCCCACAATTAGCAACCCTGTCTTCAGTCAATGTTGATTGGCAGACCCCTGCTAGGATGATAAAAATAGGTATAAAATTCTAAAGTGTCTCTTCAGATGTTAGTGGGAAAATCACTCTGGGAGAGACAACTCAAGGCAGGTGGGCTGCAAGGTGGGGAATGAGCAGAGGTAACCACATGGGGATGGTGCCCACCAAAAGAACAAGCACAGGAGGCAACAGTTGCACGTGTGTTTTGTCACCTGGTAGACAAGCTCACGGTGTTAACAGGACTGCACCATACCCTCATACTAAAATACAGAAGAATCACTCCTGCAAGCATCTGCATTTACTTTATAGCTGCTGCTGAAGAGATGGAGCATGTTTGCATGGAACGCACCTCAGCCTGTGGTTGCCGTGCTTTTCTCCATACCCTTCACTCTGGAAAACAAAAGCATCGGTGTGCCCGCACTGACATTGGAGCAGCCCCCCGTCCCCCTGCCAGCATCCACAGGCTCTGAGCGTTGCCCCATCCTTAGCTGCCCACCCGAGGAGCATGGAGGCACCATGGCAAGTTTCCAGCCCCAGTGACCACTTGGCTCCTTTCAGCAGGAAGACAACAGAGCCCCATGGCCACCCCAGCCCCAGGCAGAGGCACTGGCCCCACAGCCTCCTCCTGCCACCAGCCCAGCCAAAGCGCAAACTTTGGAAAACACTCCATCCAGAAAAAACTGGTGGATCTTGCTCACTTGTACTTTTTGTGCCTTTCTTTGTGCCAGTTACCGGGGGAATTTACATGAGAAGAGCAACTATGCTTCCTAAAGGTGAACTGAAAGTTTTAAAACCAGCTTAAGAGATAAAACAGGTAATAGAATATAAGTGCAGGTTTAAGATTACCTCTCCATCATTTTACAACTGCAAAAACTTAAGGAAGAATTCTCTTCCCACCCCATACCCGTCAAACCCAGAGTTAAGGGCAAGACTGCTTGATGTGTAGCTTTTTTCTTTTCCTTTTTTCCCCCCCCCCCCAATCACTTCTCTGCTGGAGGGGAGCCTGAATTCAGAGAGTGTTGGGTACCTCGACAAAGCAGAGCCTTCACTTACCGGTATGTGGGAAAAAAAGAGAGAAAAGGATTCTGCTAGGCTTCCTGAAAGCATCTGTGTTTTTAGCAAGTGGCTCAAGTAATATTAATGAATTATACACCCTGTAGAGCAGAGAATAGTGGCTCTAACTTATGACCTCCAGCAATTCACACTGGGTTGATTTAAGAGGTTGTCACTGGTACCCCTCTGCTGAGGGCTAATACCCCCACCGAGATGGCAGAAGACAACATGTGCCCATATATCAACCGCTGCAGTCTGCAGCCCGACATGCTGACGGTGGTTTAAGGTCATACACTGGAGTTAGCGCCCATCCTGCTCCGCAGCTTCTCCCGCTCTGATGGTGGGCCAGGGCAGACAGCTCTAGTGCCAGCTCCTGGGTCAAAGCCCTGAAACTCATGACTTGTACTCCCTGCAGTGTCTTCAAATTACAAGACTATCTATCCTTCCTGGCTGCAAACTGCCGAGACTGGTGTGGTTTTTTTTTTAAGTTATCCTAGTAGCTTTTTAACCACATTGCTTAAGCACTCCCCACAAGACTGTCCTACAAATCTGCAGCAAGAGCAACTACGTCAACTACAGTCAGCAGACTGCAGCTTGTGTCTTCAACCAGCAAATCCTCAGGGCCTTGTTATTTGTCCAAGATGAACAATAAACTGTGGCAGCTTAGAAATATTGCAATAACATCATCTGACCCCAAATGGCCATTTTTGAGACTAATTTGTCACCTCTGGATCTCAGATAGGAGGCCATTTGTTGGAATGGGGAACTAGGGCGGTGCTCAGTCAGTCCCGTGTGAGCTGAGGTGACATCTGCCTGGCACACTGGACAAGGCCACTGCAGAGCAAGAGGACAAGGAGGACAGGCTTTGGGGTCTCAGCCACGCTGACTGTCCCCGTATGCCTCTCTCTTGGTTTTCCCCCCAGTCTGTGGCTGTTCTAATACAAACCAGACACAATCTCCACCCACGATGTCATTGTGTCCGCTCCATGCAGAACTACGGCAGCAGCTCCCAAGGACTGCAATGCTATGCTCTGCTTTAGTGAAGAAAACGGGCTCAGCCAGCTCTTTTCCCCGTCCATACCTACCTCCTTCCCTCCCTCACATGATGTTATTTGTTCACCACTATGAAGGAGAATAAGCCATGTGAACAACTTGCCACCTTCCAGTGGCCCTGTTTGGATGGATGAGTGTTTTCTCAACATGAGGAGCTAATCCAGGAGCAGATACGCCACCTCAAGCTGGAGGGGAAGGATGGCCACAGCCATCCTTTGTGCCCACAGTGAGCTCCCTGTGGGCAGCACTCATGGAAAGCATCCCTCCAACCCAGGCTCTGCTGATAGCAGTTTCTCTCCCCACTTCACATCTCTCCTATGGCCACAGAAGGCAAAGCCAGGACACAGCTGGGTCTTGGCTCCTTTTACTTTTGCTTTGACCCCTTAAAAAAGTCAGTAATGGAACAAACCTGCCCAGAAAGGCAAAGTGAGATCATTAAGTGAGGCCCTTTCCCTAGATGATGAAATTGCAGGCAGAAGTGATGAGGAAATTCTCCTTTATAGTCACCAATTGATCTGCACAGGAGTAAGTGACCTCTGTAACTACTATACCCACGCCACTGAAGTTAATCTAGCAGATAGTCCCACTATGCAGAGAAAAGCTACCATTAAGCAAGAAGACAACTATTCCCATATATAATTTCTACTAGCCTGAAAGGAATTATGCACAAACACCTTTCAAACAGGGAGATTAGACCTACTTAAATTAACAATCCATTAGCCAATAGCTGCTGAAGCGGACACTAATTCAAGAACTCAATTAGAATTAAGTGAATAAAAAGAATTATGCATAACAAAATATGTCTTGGTAAAACTACAGAACACAGAGCAGAGACCTACAAGAACTGCATTTCCATGCCCTAAGTGTGACTACCTTGGCTCCAAGACATGATTCTATTTTAATGCTTGCAGTGTCCTACAGACTCATTCAAGATGCTCAGTGACAGAAGAGTTACAGTAGTGGAAGGAAATGAAAAGCTTTTGCTCAATAAAACTTTGCACCAATACTACACTCAAATCCACGTTTCATTCCCAAATCTAACATAGACTTAGATGCAAGACCTATGAGTGCCAGGAGGTCACTGTCCAACACTGCACAACTTTTTCACTGGCACCAGTCTATTCTAGTGCTGTGGTAGAAACAAGAGGTACCGTGAGAGGACTGCTCCATGCACAAAGTCTCACTGATTCCCCAAACTAATGCTGGAAAATGCATCCAGGATCCACCTCTCCAGCATCAAGTAAAACCAAATAATTCCTAATTATTAAAACCAGTCCATAATAATTGCTCTAATAACATTTTTTAATTTGTGACAAAAATCTAGACAAACTTATGACTTTATGACAGCAGTTAAAATTCACTCTGAGCAAGTGCTTTGGGTTGAGGAACAATTTTCCCATCTCCAGAAATGAAATTTGCCTTGCTATAGTAACAGTACATAAGCCTCAAAATCAAACTAATGCTTTGTCAGGTAACTGTTGTGGTCACGTGCACAGCCACTAACATACTGGTCAGCTGAGCTGAAGAAGTGATCACCTGTGAAAGGAGCAGTAAATACTTGTAGCAGTAAGCGTGTATATGGAGCACATGCAAACCCATCTGCAGTCTGCTTTCTCCCTTCTTTTGACAACGCACAGGCTACACGTGTATAAGTATGTACTGGAGGACAAACACGCTCATACTCACCCTTCACTTTCTGAAATGCTATGTATTGCATATAAAGTTTCGAATTTAAAAAAACCCAGAAAATATTGCTTAAAGTGTTCCACATATTATTTTATCAAACGTGCCAGACCCCTGCACGGTTTCAGATGTAGATGTGGATACCTGCAAATGACTCATCATCGCTGGCCTGAAAGCCCAGGCATGCAGGGGTGGACCATGCAGCAAGAAGCAGGAGGTCCCTTCTCCATGCAAAAGGACCTTCTACAGCTCCCGCTCACACCCCTGAAAGGCCAATGCCAAAGCATCTGCCTTTTGTTGAGCTGAATCAGGCACTGGTTTTCCAGAATCAAGCATTATTATTTGTTTTTGAGGCAAGGTCTGAACTGACCCAGGCAAACAAAAATTAAGAGAATGGAGGGGAAAAGTGTACTAAGTATAGCAGGAGGCTGTCAATCTAAAGCAAGTATCACCAGCAGGATGGCTTGTGGCTTGCAGGATGGGCCCCTGCAGGAAGCCGGAGCAAAGAGGGGGATATGCTACTTTTAAGCAACTCAATTTGCTGCCAGTATTGTTACTAGTGAGATGTGTTTTCAGATGCGGGATGTCCTGGACACCCCAACTTCACTATTGCTAAAGCACATCCACCTGGAGGCTTCAAACTGCCTCGCAGGGCTGAGCATTCTCATCAAGAGATCCTGAAGCAGATTCATAGTAGCTATAAAATTAGTCACAGCTCCATATGGCCAATGATACTTTATGGCAACAGTGTGGTACCTCTCAAGCATTATTTATTTCTACAGGCAAACTGAGGCACAGAGTGAGATGGAGTCTGGTCCCGGGTCATGCAGACATTGGTGCAGCATAATTCTGAGATGCCTTTTACTTACTGAAACCACTTTTGACTTACTGAAGCCCCTGACTTGAAGGGAAGCTGGGGGAGCCAGCCCCGCAGGAAGGAGCTGCCTATATGCTTGGCTTGTGTTCTGCTGAGAAGACTCATCCCATGATATTAAGTGGGATTCAAGCACAAGCCACCACTGCCCTATATTAGCTTCCCTTCACAGGGACAAGAAGGAAAAAAAGCGTCCTAATGATGCCCAGGGGGTGCCAATAAGTTTAACTACACAGTCATTTTTGTTAATGGCATTCTGGCTGATGCAGTTTGAGTAAGGAGGATGAGAGAATCTTTCACTGTGTTTTTCGAAAGCAAATATTTGGTGTTTCATCTTCCAGTGCTTTAACATGCATTCTATCACCAAAAAAATCCACTTACGTGGGAGTTCATGGAAACTATATCATATTTCAGATGGCAATTGAAGGAGGGGGGGTGTCTATTGTACTGCTCAGAAATGTAATTCATGGAAACTGGGTTGCAAACCACACAACTAGGTATTATCCCATCTGCAGGTGTGACAATGCCATAGCTTAATACCGATGTTTCACCCTTTATGTGCCACTACCATCTTCTTGCCCATCATATCAGCTAGGGTACAGGGTCACAAAAGAGTCTCCATCATCACCTTTCTAAGGGTCCTCAGCAACTTCCACCTATTTCATAAAAACTTCCAAGTTCCCAGTGCTCTCCATACACCTCCAGGATGCCAGCCCCATGCGGTCATCTACCTGGAACATCTCACACACCTGTCAGCAATTCACACCACCAGTAATGAAACCAGACAAAGATTCTACAACCAAGCACGCTTTCTCCAGGGTTTTTTCCTGGCTAGGACCACCAAGAATATAATGCACATATTTGAGCTGCTCCACCTAGTCATTATCCTGAGAGAAAAGGACAGCCACGCTTCTGGCATTGGAGCCACACAACCAGTACAAACACAAACTCTACTTGGCCAAGATGCTTGGAGATTGCCGTGATTTGCAACTGACCCATCGCCCGCCAGCTCATTTCTTGACCACCCTGGTTGTGGCTCCCATTCTCTGTCTGCTTTTGGCATAGCAACAGCACAGGCTGAGTTTTTTTCAGTTTGGTTTTGGTTGGGTTTTTTTTTCCCTCTCCCCCTTCTTTTGCTTTGTGCTTGGCCAAACTCCTGTCTTCCTCTCTGCCCATTAACACGAAGCATCAACAGGAGCGAGCGGAAGGAGGTCACTGAGCACTTGGCTGCCACACTGCACGGGCGCTGCTGTGCAGAGGCCACATGCAAACACCTCCACTGCGGAGCGGGGTAGCGTGATGGCAGCATTTGGGACAGAGGAGCGCTGTCTGCACTTTGGCCATCACTGATCTACTAATGTAGCATGGAAAATCACTGGAGTCATTCTCGTAGTGACACACAAACAAAACCAAGGGATTTATTATTTTTCCCCTTGTTTTTACTGCCTCGCTAAAAAACAAAACAAAACAAAAAAACCCTCCTCCTACAAGCCCAAGAGTTTTCTTCACAAAAATCACTCAGTGCCCTACTTGCAGCTGCCTAATTTCTTTTGTAGCGGATTTAACACTTGACCAAAGCTAGCTCTGAGAGTGGATCTGTAAAAGACTGTTACACAGAATTTGGTGATTGTACAATTACGAATAATCTATAGGGGTCTTCCACTTGCATTTTCAGATAATGAGAGATGCTTTTGCACCTCAGCAGCATAAGGACCGACCATTTCTATTACTGCCAGTACAAGGTTAAGTGACACACCCAAAGTCATAAAGGGCAACAACCTCCTTGATTTGTAGTCTGCTGTTTTAATGCTCAAGATGATGCTTTCCAACTTGCAACATTTCCATTTCCAGATGGAAAACTGCTTCCCTCTTACAACACAAAAATCAGAAACAACACAAATCAGCTGCTGCTGTTTTCTTTACTCTCTGCTTCTGCTCTTCCTCTCCTTCCTCGGCTTATACACTGGGATCAATTACCTAAATTTCTTGCTCAGCTGCAGTTGCAGGTCTCCAGTCTTTACAAAGAAATTAGATTACAGAGGAATTTACCTGCTGGAGGCTGCCATTATATTCTTTAGCAGAGCTGAAAGCAGAAGTGTTGTAACACACTCATTCAAGCACGTCCAGCCCGCGCCAGAGGCGCAGTGCTGCTCGGCCGCTCCACTCTGGGGACGACACACACTGGGTTTCCATCTCCTCCATGGCCACCTAAGTCCCCCTCCCTCCCTAACTGAAGCCAAACCACAAGACTGAAAAACCTCGGAAGCCCATTTAGTTTGCACGAAACAGCTCTGGAAAGGGGATTAGTTTTCTCTCATCTGGGTTGTTTATATCGGCTTAGAAGACAATATGAAAAAAACGGAGACGTGCACACAGCAGACCAACAAGCCATACATGTGACACAGGGGCAGCTGGGAGCGCTGACAGCAGCAAGTCTGGGCAGGGGGCCACCCCACCTGCTCCTCCAGGAGGGACAGCAGGAGGGACATCACCCTTGTGCTGTTCTGGGTGCAGAAGGAGGAAGAGCCATGTCTTTAACTCTTCCTTATTCACATCCAGGGTTCCCATTCCCTGCTCTGGGCAGCAACAAGTCCTTACGAACCCCACGCTTTCTCAACTGAAAAGAGTTGGGGCAAGGGAGGAAAGTTGTTTTATTGCTATTATTTCACATCTGTCTGTCTCCAGGGTGGCCCTGGGAACATAGTGCTGTCTGAGCACAGCCGTATGCACCACGGGCCAGCCAGGGACACCCGCACCAACACCCCCCAAGGGCTGGACCCTGCTCTGGGCTCATGCTGCACCATCTGGTCTGGCTGTACTGCTGTTCACTGTCATTGCTGCTGGTCTTCTCATCTTTTTCTAAGCTGGAAATACATCTTCAAAAAGAATCAGAGGGGTCACCCCAGCCACTTCCACAAACAGCATTGTGTTGACTGGGATGAAGTGTGACGTCTGCTCTCCTTCTCCCAGTGAGTAAAGGCCAGCAACCAATTTACCTCTGTTTTCAAGCCATGTTTATCCTTCCCTGGCCACGAGTACCCAACAGCTTTTTCCTGCCCGCTGTGAAAAGCAGGTTTCTCACCTGTCACTTCAGCTTGTTGTAAACACAAGCCTGATCTGAAAACCACGGGCAGTGATGACACGCTCAAACGAACGTCTACTGATTGAAGGCCCTCGTGATCACCCTTGACCCCAATCCTGCAGATCATGTTAAATCCAACATTATCTCCCTGACAACTTTGTTTTCCTAAGAGGTGAAAGACTGATGCCGGAGCCTGGACCCAAGGGGCTGAGTGAAGAGCCTTTCAGGCAGAAGGTGGCTGGAGACTGTGAAGCACAATAAAGAGGCTGAGATGTGACTGACACCCTCTCTCATCCCTCCCCTTAGAATAATTTTTCTAGGGGTTAAAATTAAAGACAGTAAAAGAATAAATCAGAACTTGGATTTTGAAAAGGGAAAAATAAATCTGCAGTGAACTAAATGCCCCCTGTTGTCCTTCACTGGAAAACTGAAATGAATACTGGGCTCAATAAAGCCTTCTGGTTTAGTACAATTCCAGAGTGTAGCCCTTTTTGTAACTGCATCTCACCCCTTTGAGGCAAGGCACAGCTCTTACACTCACTCCAAAGAGCCAGATGCGATGAATCTCCTCGCCTTGGGCTATATGCTGCTGCCCACTACAGCTGGGGTGGAGGCCCCTCCAAGACAGGCACCACGAGCCCCACACGCACTGAGCTGTTCTTTGAGGCACCATGAGATACTCTTCCAATCTTATTTGACCACTCCATGAGGGACCTGGATGGTTTAAAAGCAAGCCACAATGGATTGCTTCCATGTGGAAAAAACTTTGCCTCTACTTTTTCAAAAATGAATTTTTAAATAGGCTTTGGGTAGAAATGACAGCATGCCTCAAAGTGTATGAGACCTGTATAGAACAGACACAAACATGGGATAAGGCGGGAAGAAAAAACCTTAGACTCACATGCTGCTTTTTAACTCAGTTGAAATGCAGAGCCTTACTAGGTTATTTGCCTGCAAAGTTTCAAAAATTTATAAAAGGTCCCCTTGAAATGGGTAAACCACAGTCCAACACAGAAAAACAAGCTGTTGAAGTGCTATGTAGAAGTGAGGTCATAGTTATATTATTGGACCTGAGAAATGGAAAAGTTATTGTATGACTAAAGGATTAGGATGGGGCCTAATAAGTGCTGAACTTTGTATCCTGACTTATAAAGAACCATCTCAACCAGGAAAGCCACACAGCTGAGGAGGTGGATTATAGTCTTAATCTGTTCAGCAACAAAACTAGTAATAACAACGTGACAGGAAAGAATTGCTATCATGCAAAATTTCGTGCTTTGGAAATGATAGGCTGTATTTAAAAACTATTTTATGATTTAAAAGAATCAAGCATTTTATCAGGTTTATGAGATTTCATTACATGAATTTAAGAGACTTGGACAGGATCTGTTAACTCCATATAGGTCATGTCTTGTATAAAATGGCTGGCATGTCAGCAATGCACTCTGGTTTAGCTATGTCTGGTGAGATTTCACATAATACACTTATTAAAAAAAGTGTGCCACCCCCAGCAGTTTATAGAACATGCAGTGGAAAATCCAGGAGTGGTATCATTCCATAAACACATTTAATACTCATACACATTACATAAATATACACGTATAGACGCATATGCACACAATGAGGCGGATAATTAGGCGATAAATTGTGGAAACATAATAAATTGCATTTATCTGGCACCTTTGATTGCTTCATCTGTTCTCTCCTCACTAATCCATCTCTGTGGAGACTGGTTTCGAAGATTAAAAATCCCTGAGAAGTTTAGAAAACAGCCTTTTTTTTTTTTTTTTAATTAGCCTTGAAAGATTTGCTTGCTTACCACTATAATGTTGCCCATTTTTTTCATCCAAGAGTAATCTTGATCAAACATGCAGAATGAAGAATATTCACTGCTAGGGAATATTCACTGCTAGTTTAGACTGGAAAAAAACCCCATGTAATATGGATAGAAACTTTATACCCTGTGGTGTAGGGAATCTTCCTTTTTCCAGTCATACACTGCACATAAACCACGGTCATTGTGTCAAGAGAGATTTTATTCAATGTTTAACTCCGTAAACAGAGATAGTGCTGAAAAGATCTTCACATCTTAGTGGGATCAAATAATAAGCAGCCGGACAATAAGAACATTCAGGATATGTCTAAAAGGGGGTGTTCATCAAACTGCCCTCCTCTGAACTTATCCCAATGAGACAGGTTTGTTATCAGAAATGACCTGCTCTTAGGCAATCATAGGTGTACTGTTTTCCCTCCCTCTTAGGACACACCCTATTATTGTCATTATTAAACCATGTTTAATGACCTAAACACAATTACTTAGGGTGACTTGCCTTTCAATCTGTATTGATAACTAAACAAAAGGAAGTGAATGTTCCATTTTCTACTGTATTTACTTACTTGACAGTATTTGCACAACTGATTTACCAACCCTAGTGCTATATGCAGAGACGTATTTACCATCTGATGGGGAAGGAGCAGGGAAATGCGAAAGCTGGGAAGGAGCAGAAGGGGCACACCCTCTTCACACAGCGGTGGCTGCACTGCTTGGCAGGAGCAAACCCATTTGGACAGGCTGGAATTCCTGCCAGACCATCAGTCTATTTTTATAAAAGCCGAGTTTGTTTATCAGCCACGGTCATGAAGTCACCACCTCCTGAAAGCTTTTGAGAAGCCAGTGTGAAATGAGCTTCGTTCTTGTTCCTGTTAGAACAGTCTCACTCCCAAAACAGCTACAGGTAGGTGGGCCAGCTCCAACCCCCAAAGAATGGCAGAATCACAAAATCAATCAGAAATTACTGTACCCACCATCTCAGTGGGTTCACCCCTTGCTAAAGCCAGCAGTGGGTCCGAGTATGTCGGCTCCAAGCCAGCAATCCCCTCCCCCTAAGTGAAAGCTAGCACTTTTAAAAGCATGACCACGAGCGTGGGGCCTTGGGCCAGATGACCTCCAGAGGTTTCTTCCAAAGGAAATTATTCTGTGACGCACAGAATGACCTCCACTGTCACATCACACAAGAACACTTCCCACCCAAATCCTACATGTAATGTTCTTCCACTGAATTTGATTAAGGGCTAAATCTACTCGCAGTGACACATATAGAATGGAGGGACAGGAAGGCACATTATAACCTTGATTCAGCATAGGAGGTTAAATTGGTAACAGTGGGAACATTCATGATCACCTTCCAATGCTATCAATTAAAACAGTGTCACTCCAGAAACTATGGGAGGTGGGGGTGGGGGTCTTACATGATGCCCCACCATTCTCTGTGTTCCCACAGAAAAGTCTCTTCATATTCCTCATATAGGAGCACCTTTCACTAACAGTTCAGTTTTCCAAACAAAATCTTAGGTAGGTAAATAATCTAGTCGGGTCCCTGAATCCTCTGGAGATTTCTGGAATGCATGAACTCTGCAGCACTGAAATCAAAGTCAGAATATTAAAAAAGGTACTGGACTGAAAAGTAGATCTGTGGCATGACTAAATTTAAGCCATGTTTTATCAACATCAGTCCACCAAAGTGACAAGACATTCCCTATTTTCATGCGGTAAAGAGGACTACATTGTGGAACAGCATCACTAGGAGTCAAATCTCAATTAGGAATGAAGCCAAATAATAATTGGGTTCATTTTTGAATATTAATAGGATTGAAAAATTAGGCAAGAATAAAGTAAATCTCAAAAATCTGAAACAGAGTGTCAACAACTCCTTTGAGCAATAAAAAGTTAGGCAATTTCATCGCCAGCTCATGAGCTGATGAGGCAGAAAATACTCAGCTATTCCAGTAAACTTAGGATGTTGCCTGAACTCAAAGTTGTCAAAACCCACAAAGAATACCTTTGCTAGGTAACAAAGGATATTGTGGGTTAACAGTTTCACTTTACTTCTATGACCAGACTTAAATTTTGGAGCAATGCTTGCACACACCTAAAGCAGGAAACATCCATTCATTGCTCCTCCTCAGGAATACATGTGAACTCCAAAGGGCAAGAGATAAGGGCTAAACAAAAGTAAGTAATTTCACAACAAAAGGAAGCATTAATAAATCCAACTCATGAGTATCTTCAAGCTTCATTAGAAAATGGAGAGTTAAGGTCAACAAAATACAGGAAGATATTAAGTCAAGATACATAAAGCAGTGGCCCCCTTTTTCCTTCAAGCTTGGAAGAAAGGGGCATAGAGCCAGCCAGCATGCATTCTTCAACAAAAGCTTCAGTTACCTCTTCTCAGGGGGTCATTTGTACTGTGGCTTAATATAATAGTTAGTTAGAAGCATAAACAAATTAGGACAGTCAGTTTGAAGGGGGACATGACCGTTGCCTTAGTGTTGACCATCACAAGGTCAACAATTACATGTTGAAACAACTAGCAGGATTACAGCATCACAGAACAGCTGAGGTTGGAGGGACCTCTGGTCTAGTCCAACTGCCCTGCTCAGAGCAGGGTCAGCTACAGCAGGTTGCTCAGAGCTGTGTCTAGTCAGGTTTTGCTATCTCCAAGGATGAAGATGCCACGATCTCCCTGGGCAACCTCTTCCAGTGTTTGATCACAGTTACAGTAAAAAAACCTGCTGCTCCTTACACTGAAATAGAATTTCCTGTATTCCTGTCTGTGGCCATTGCCTCCTGCCCTGCATCAGGCATCACCAAAAAGAGCCTGGCTCCATCTTTTTTACACACACACACATGTAATTATATACATTGATAAGATCCCTCTGGGCTCTCTCTTCTCCAGGCTGAACAGTCCCAGCTCTCTCAACCTTCTCTCATCACATGAAAGATGCTCCAGTCCCTTAATCATCTTCAGGGCCCTTTGCTGGACTCGC
Organism: Falco naumanni; assembly: GCF_017639655.2. Classification (NCBI taxonomy): domain Eukaryota; kingdom Metazoa; phylum Chordata; class Aves; order Falconiformes; family Falconidae; genus Falco; species Falco naumanni. The sequence goes on from NC_054062.1 coordinate 19,217,967, forward strand.
TTCATTAAGTCCATGCCTCTCTTGTACTGGAGAGCCCAGCACCAGTCCCAGCACTCCATGTCACTAGGATCTAGTGGAGGAGAAGCACCACCTTCCTCAATTTGCTGGCAATGCTCTGCCTAACACAGCCATTGTTACCTTTGGCCTTTTTCACCATAAGAGCACCAGCCTGTGCTGGGGCATGGGGTTATTCCCACACAAAGGCAGAACTTCACACTTCCTTTTCTTGAACTTCATGAGATCCCTGTTGGCCAATTTCTACAGTCTGCTGAGGTCCCTCTGAGTAGCAGTACACCCACCTGGTGTATCAGTCACTCCTCACAGTTTTGTGCCATCTCCAAGCCTGCTGAAGGTGCACTGTGTCTCATTATCTAGGTCATTAGTGAAGATGTTAAATACTACTGGATCCAGCATCGACTCCTGTGGCTCAGTGACTAGCCTCTAGCTGGACTGATCACACCCCTTTCAACCCAACAGTTCAGCTCAGCTAGTTTCTCTCCACATCACTATCCACTTATCTAGCTCATGCTCCATCACTTTACCTATGAGGATGTTATAGGAACCGGTGTCAAAAACCATACCAAGGTTAAGAGAAAGAACACTCACTGCCCTCCCCTTACCCACTATGCCAGTCAGCTCATCACAAAAGGTTGATAGGTTGGTTAAATGTGATTTACCCTTCATAAATGTATGCTGACTACTCCCAGTCGCATTCTTGTCTTTAATGTGTTTAGAAATGGTTTCTAGGATTAGTTGCTCCATCACCTTCCCAGGGATTGAGATGAAGCTGAACACTCTGTAGTACCCCAGATCATCCTCCTCCTCCTTCTTGAAGACAAGAATGACATTAGCTTTATTCCAGTCCTCAGGAACCTTCCCCAATTGCCACAGCCTTTCAAAGATTATCAAGAGTTGCCTCACAATGACAAGCTTCCTCAGCACTCATGGATGCATCCCATCAGGTGCCATGTTCTCTAACCTGATCCTCCTCCATCGAAGTCTTCCTTGCTCTGGACTTTCCCACTGGTCTCAGAGAACTGGGATTCCTAAAGACAAAACTTACCAGTAAAGACAGAGGCAAAGAAGGTATTGAATACTCAGGCTTTTTCCATGTCCTTTGTCACCATGGCATCTGACCCTCTCAGCAGCAGGCCCACACTTTCCCTAGTCTCCCTTGTGCTCATGATGTACCTGGAGAAGCCTTTATTGTCACCCTTCATGACTCCTCAGATTCAACTTCAGATTGGTTTTGCTTTTGCCAATTCTATCCCTGCACACTTGGACACTGCCTGTTACACTCCTCCTGGGTCACTTGTCCCCTTTTCCTCTGCTTGTATTCTTCGTTTTTATGTTTTACTTTAGTCAACAGCTCCTCGTTCAACTATGCAGGCCTCTTGCCACATTTGCTTGACTTCTTGCTTGTCCAGACAGACCAGTCTTGAGCTTGGAGGAGATTTCTGAAAATCAACCAGCTCTTCGTGGGTGGCTCTTCTCTTTGGGACCGTATTCCATGACTGTTTCAAAAGTATCCCATAACAGGCCAAATTCTGCTCTCCTGAAGGACTGAGTTGTGATCCTGCTTTTCGCCATCCTCCCTCCTTGCAGGATCCTGAACTCCTCCATCTCATGGTGCAGGATCCTGAACTCCTCCATCTCATGGTCACTGCAGTCACAGCTGCCCCGATCTTCACATCCCAAGCCAGGCCTTCCTTGTTTGTAAGTATGAGGTCCAGCAGAGCCCTTCCCCTTGTCACCTACTCAATTACCTGTGTCAGAAAGTCATTAATGATGCACTCCAGAAACCCCCTTGGACTGCTTGACCCCTGTTGTGTTTTCTCTCCAGCAGACATTTGGGCAGTCGAAGTCCCCCATGAAGACCAAAGCCTGGGAACATGAGCCTTCTTCCAGTCGTTTGAAGACCCCCCCCCACTACAATATCACCCAAGTCGGTATGCCTGCTCATCCTGACCCAAAAGCTCTTGGCTAGCTCAGGACCCCTTCCCAGGCAGGGTATTACAGCATATCCAAAGGAAAAGGGAGCAGAAAAGGTTTTCTTGGTGAATATGGTTGTAAATACTTACACTTGTAATAGTAGCAAACCTATTGCCTCTTTCCTTTCCAGAAAGCCCAAGCCAAAACACTCTGAAGTACTGACAGCTGAGCAAACTGTACAAGCAAGCCACAAGGTCCTTCCCAATAGCCAGGAGAGAAAAGTGTATGGGGGCATCTGGGACCCTCATTTCTGACACTCTGGGTTTATCCTCAGAAATTAGTTACTCTAGGCTTACACACACTGGCCAGGCAGCAGAAACTGCATATGAAGTTACTGCTTAGCTACTGCACCCTGGTACCAGACGCTTGCTTTAACTGACCCTCAAGGGATCATTTAGGAGGAGAAGGGCTGCGCATGCTCACGTATGGCCACCTTCCCTGTCACCTTCCCAGGAACTGTGGGCGAACACGTCTGCTGAGCTAAGTGCACTGGCACTTTGCAGGAAGGCTTTACAAGGCTGAGGAGGAGGAGGAGGGTCCTTTAGCCTGATGCCCCACTGCAGAGCAGGCAAGTTACACAAGTTACAGGCAAGTTTGAGATGAAAACAGCATGTGCGCTTTAAGTCTTAAGACAACACTGCCAAGCTAGCTTGGGCTATTTTTCTGGGTGTTGCCCTAACATCTTGATCAGCCACAGAAATGTCTCAGCTGGAGTTTAGTCAGGCTTCTGACCCAGACTAGCTGGCACCACTGGGTTAAACAAAGGGCAGCCCTGCCTTGCCTCTTTCCTGCGCCCAAATTAATCAATTCATCCTTGCAAATATCAAAAGGATGTGAGCACCTGAATGGAGAAGGGTTATGCAAGGGAACAAGAGATCACAGTGCCAGATTTAAATAAGAATTTTAAAGTATCAAGAAAATATTCTTAATCCAAAATAGTTTTCCAAAGGAATTCTTGGACACCGTCACCTCTTACTTTTACAGAAATGTAAAAATAGATTTGATAATACAGATAAAAATACACCACAGCAAGGAATCCTGTTTTGTCAGAATAATGAAAAGGAAAATGGAGAGTGTCTTACTGCACTTTAACTTCTGTGATTGTTGCTCTGATTATGGTGATCTTAACCTGGAAAAGGGAACAACACTAGCTCTTCCCCACTAGCTCAGAATATGGTGTCAGGGCTATTTTTGCCAGTTAACAGATCTCCAACTTGTCACAGAGAAAATACACTGAGCAACAAGTCTGGCTGCCTCAACTCATCACATGATCGGCCTTAAAAATACTTTTGTTTTTGACAGAATAAATTAGCGTGCAAATATGAAACAGCATTTCATAGAACCCACTCACACGTTATGTTGTATGTCCTGCATGCATATGTAAAATACAGAATATAATGCACATACAGAGAACTCACAGTGATTACTAATTGGGTACAAAATGTATATATTGCTTCTTTTCTAAAAGCGACAACAGTTGTGCTTGAATTACATGTCATCCAGGTAGCAGGCTGGTGTTCACACTGCTACTTTAAAAACTTATGCAGCTGCACTGAGTTCTGTCTTTCCCGAGATAAAAGCATGTCCTGAATATTCTTTATTCTTCAGGGCTACTAATTTGAACAGACCTGTCACTCTAAGTAGAGGGAGTTGTGGAATATTGACATTCTATTGAATTATTTAAGATAAATTAACAATGTTTCACATCCTAGAAGATTGCTATTTGCAGAAAAAGCCTGACATACTTGTGTTTAGACCTAGTAGCCAGAATGTGGAGAAGTTACAATTTATAAACTATTTTTTATTCTGCATGGAAATAAACAGGAGACACACCAGCTGACTGCATGTGACTTGCCTCGGCACTGCAAGCAGAACTGAGAGTTTTGAATATTTTATCCTGCTTTGTTACAGATGGCAAGGACAGGAGTTCTTCTGTTACCGTCTTGCTAATTTATGGCAAAACCAGTTCCTTCCAGTCAACACATACAAAATGTTGATGACTAGACTCAGAGATATGGGATGCTCATTCCCTGTCAGCAGAAGTCATGTTTAGACTTATGAGAGGGTTAGAAGGCATTACCTCTCCCGCTCTGGAAATCCCAAGGAAGGCCCCTGAACACCGCTGCTGTTTTAGTGCTCTACCCTGACTGTAGGCAAGAGCAGAGATAAAACTCCAGGCACCTTTGCAAGTCACACAATGCTCCCATCTGTCCATGCATGGACACAGATCTTTTCTAAAGCTGGCAAGTTTGGAGCAAAAGTTCACAAATGAAGAGGCAGCATCAATTCTTAATGGCTGCTGTTGCATAGGAGTTCAAGCCTAGATAGTTACAACATTCACAGACAAAGAAATAACACAGCTCGGTGAATCACAACCATAATTCCCTTGGCAAATTACGGACCTGAGCTGATGTGCAGAGAAATGCTGTCCAGGGTTCAATACCAACTTGCTCTGGGTGGGTATGCTGCCTTCCAAATCCTCACCAGACTGTGGAACATTAGCATGTAAAGGCATACATATATATATACACACACACATATACACGCAGATATATCTGTAGTATATCTATATAGTATTTATTTTTATGTATGTATATATGGGCGGAGGGAAGCTTCTGAAATATCCCCCTTCCCTGGACACTGACAAACACTCCCTCCCCTCCCCTCCCCCCCCCCCCCCTTTTTTTTTTAACCTTTCCTGCAAAATACAGAGCAGATGTTCAGAAGAGAAGAAGGGTAGTTGAAGGATGTCCCCACAGAGCTAAAGACAGTAGCACAGTCTGCTTGCACATCATCAGGTGGGTCTCATCAAGACCTGAAGGACCAACAAGGTGCCTGCACTTTGCTGCTCACACCAAGAGCTGACTCTGGCAGTGGTGGGTGTCCGTGGCAAGCTGGAGCTCGAGCACCAGCCCACATGCTGGGGATGTGGATGGTGGGACTGGGAACTGGGCCAGGCACTGGCTCCACACTCCAGGAAGGAAGTTCATCCCTCCCATCCACCCGAAGACCTTTGAACGTAGAGAGGAGCAATTCAGCATCTGACAGGCCACCAAGGACACAGTACCCCGTTTGCAAACATAATGCTGAGTCATTAACCATGCCTGAGACACTGACAACAGGAGATTAGTGTGAATTTATGGCTGAGGTTCCTCATTTTTCTTCATCATGATAATGACTCATTTCCGACCCACAGCGGTGAAAGGCTGGCTATAAAACCTCCTATTGTTTCTCTCACTTACCTGGTAAGAAGGGGATTAAAATGGATGTTTATTTGTGCTTCCAGTTTCTACAGAAAGATTATGTAGGAGGAGTTTGGGGAAAGATTTCAAAGACGGGAGTGTGTGCATGTGGTAAAAGGTTCTGAAAGGAAAAGAAGAAAAAACCCAAAATGGGCTTAATCTTCAATTCATCATTAGTTGGATTATCTTTATATACAAATGGATATACATCTATAATCTTGCAGACATAACCATAAGCACATATGGAGCCAGGCAAAGTGTGCATGTCCACACCAATATGCCCCTGCTGAGGCTGATGCGAGTCCTCAGTTACTTTGTCCATCTGACTTGTCAGCATGTTCCCTCTGAAAGTTTCTGAGTCTCTCACAAGCTGTAAAGAGCTTCTTTCCCAGCCCCAATGTGCCACTAACTTATTACTATTATTATTATTATTTTTAATAAACACCCCACAAATATATTCACATGTTTTTGAGGTTCTGATTTGGCAGAAAAAAACCCAGTCATCAGCTATAGAGAATTTTCAAAATCCAGCACCTCCAAGCTCATTAGCAGTTAGAAACCCAAAATATTTTACCATTTAGATAACCAGAAGAGCCTAAGATAACAAGTTATTTTAATTTTTAGATACTGCATGTTTCCAACACACTGTTGGTTTTATGAATGGCCTACAGTAGGATCAATAATACACTTGAAGTCATGCTAAGCAAGAAGCTAATTTTACAGAAATGAGGGGAAGACCACCTCTCAGTAGCACTAGAGAAATCCTTTCTTTTGTTTTCTTTTGAACAGCTTAAATAGAGCTTTGCTACCACTTGTTCCTCACCATTTAACTTATCAGTCCCCAAATCATACTAATTAAGTGTTTATTATACATAGTAAACCACATAAAGAAACTTCTTGCTCAGGAAAAATGCCAAATGCTACATGGAGCTCTGGCAAAGTCTTCTCCCACCTTCTGTGAATCATTATGCTTTTAAAAGAGCAGTATGATCCAGAAAAAGAATTGACAAAACAGCTCTGTCTTTTTCAACACACAGGTTTCCTATTATGTGTACTTAACAACTCATCTGGAGCATCTTCATACCAAGATGGCCATAATAAGTACTTTGAAGTACCAACCTTAAAATAAAGGGCTTATAGACACAATTGAAATTATTGCAACTCAGGAGTTACCAAGCAGCAGCTGAGCTCTTGCACCTCAGCTGATGCTTGGCACTTTATTTAACTCTCAGTAATTCGTAAATCTAAACTGCGATTAAGTACAGTTTATCTTCAGAAAGTGCTGAACGCTTCTTTTCTACCAAGCTTCCCAAGTTGGGTGTCCAGCATCGCTAGTCATTTTGGAAAGCTTAGCCTACATGCCTGACAAAATTTAACTCTTGCTGATAGCACCACAGCCACTCAAGTACACAAAGCAAGTACAAGAAGCAATCCTTCCCTAATTCCCATGTTATTAAACAGAAGTGTTGATTACTAGCTGGTAGAGTAGGAAATATTTCACTATCACTGTCGATACAGATGTAGCCCTGAGTAGAACTAGATATAAAATATGCACAAAGGTGCTAAAGTAACAATAGTAACATGGTGGTACTATAAAGTGGAAAAAAAAAAATCTTAACATAAGTGTTTTCATATTTCACCTCTTTGCCACCCTAGTTGCAGTGTTCACTGATACTGATGCAAGAATGTGGAAGAATTCAGCTTAGGCTTCCAGATCTCAGGCTTGTTTTTACAGACCCAACGGGACAAGGCAAAAAAAACCCCCAAACTGAAACGTGTAAGCTGGGCAAATATGGATCCAGAATGTCACTGAAAACAGTATATAGAAACACATCATTTTTATGAATGGATTCTCAGAAGTATACTTTAAAACAAGATTTTAAATGTAACATATTTCTGCACTATTTTGCCACACTAAAAAAAAAACAAACCTTATTTCTTGGAGGCCACTGCGTTCTCTTGAGGTATACAAAAAACAAGACTAGTGAAGAGTATGTACCATTGAGACACTAGAAAAGCTTTAAAAAAATATTAAAGAAATTAAAAAAAAACCCAAGCCTGTGCTAAGGTTGTTGGGGGTTTTTTTTTAACATAAAATGTAATAGACTAAAACCTTAGATTGCAAGGCCTTCAGTCAGGTCATGCTGATCTCAGTATCTTTAGTTCTCATCCATCTTACCCGCCACCGAAGGTGGTGTACCTTTGATGTGAACTAATTACATTCGAAACATTTTGTCAAACAGCTTAATGCAGATGCCAAATAAGCTCTGTCTGTCTAAACAGGGCTTTAGACAACTTAGCACTTTCAGTGTTAACTAAGAGCTAAGTTCCACTTCAAATAGAATATTACGCTGCACAGAAAAAAGATCTGCATATAAAATTCCAGACAAAAAAAAAAGGGTTAAAGTGCCACATTATTGGGTTTTTATTCCAGTGCTGCTACATTCTCATTGTCCTGGCTTGAACGGGCATTAGTGTGTATGGGTGTTCATGCACAAGTGTGCAACAATAAAATACACAGTGCTGAAAGCAACAGTTCTTTCATCTGATAGAACTATCTACATGACAAGAGGAAGTGTTTTAGGACAAGGCATTCTGTCTGCTGTCTGCAGCATCATTTCAAGATCTCCTCAAACGAATTTTGTTTATTAAAAATGTATTAAAGAGAATTATTATTGCAAAGCAAAAAACAATGAGGGAAGGGAACAACCACCAAAATTCTGCACCCAAAGCACTGGAGTGTGGGGTGCTGGAGGGAACAGAAAATTGTTCTCCTGATCCTGTAAGTGAAGTGTTCTTTAACTTCTGGGCAAGAGCATCTATATTTTCTCCCTGGGAGGAGGGAGGTGAGACAGGGGAAGACAGGGAAGAAAGACACATCAAGGGAAGCCTCTGAAGAGGACTGGAGTTCACTCAGCACATTTCTTAAGAAATTCCTATTCCTTCTGCAGGTACTTTATTTGTTTAAAACAGTTCTGCTTTCTGTTCTTAAAAAAAAATAGATAAATAATATAACACTGACAAATCAAAAATACATATTCCAGCATGTCTTGATGAAACAACAGCCCTCCCTGTGATGGCCACCACCGTTCCTCTCACTAGAGAGGTTTCTAATGTCAGTCCTCATACCTTTCCTGTGATGCTGAGCACAATCCCTTCTTCTTCCATCAGTTTTGCCTCTTAAGCATACAAGTAGTGATCTGAAACCCTTCACTACACTTCTGCATGAGTTTTCAGCAGGGTCTTGTTCACAGAAGATTTCTGCTTTTCAAGCAGGAGGGAAAGGTTGCAAGTTTTCCCACAGTTTCAAAAATACCAAGTACAGCATCCAATAGACTCAGATACATCTCCTTTTAAAAGTTCATGTGCCTTTGGAAAAATGTTGTTAAAACTGGTTAGAAAGGATCTGCTTTTGAAAGCAGGGAGCAGAGTTTAGTTCCTCTTATACTGGTGAATATTGCAGCCTCTTAAAATGCAAACATTATATACCACAACAAAGGAAAAAAAGCTAGACTGATTCTCCCATTTAATGCCATTGTACACCTACCATAACATCCCAGTCCCATCTTTCCCCACTTACTCCTGTATCCCCCTGTTTACATCAGCAAAAGCATCTGATTTGCCAACCCTGGAGAGAGAAGATGATGTAAGATTAAAATTCATTTGGTGCAGGGTGGTGGCAGGGGCCGGAGGAAGTGTGTGTGTTCAAAAAAAAAAAAAAAAAAAAACCACAGGAAAAAATGTTTTAACAGCTCAGTTCTCCAGTGTGCTTCACATATGCCCAAGTACAAGGCAGGGGGCAAGAGTTAACTCTTCCAGCCACACCACTGGCTGGGCTAGTTTAAATGCTTGTGAAGCCACAGCATCCTCTAGTTAGATTGCCTCCTAGCATCTGAGACAGCTAGGCAACTAGAAGGAAGTACCTGATAATTAAATAAGAGGTGATAAACAAGATATACACTTTCAGTTGCAGAAAAATTAATCGCTGCTTGCTTGCCTAGGACTTCAAATGGATTCTCAAGACATTACCAAGTCCCAGAAAACCTGCACAAATACGGAGGTTGCTCCTCTGCTCGCCTCCTGCCTTCTCACTTGGCTTTCCCTGTTCTGCCTAGAGCAGATCTGTTGCACTTTCCAGCATTTAAATCATCTGCCGTGGGCACAGAGGAGAAACCTGCCAAGCTCCGCATGGGCTCTCAGGACGTCCTTACCTCCACCCCCACATGGCCAATGTTCTTCACCTGGTTTTTGCCATTGTCTTCTCTGCCAGTCACTAAACCTTACCTGGGTCCCACCTTCACTTCTGCACTACCATGCTGCTGCAGTGAACTTCCAACCATCTCTACAGGGAGTTCATAACACTCAAAGAAACCACTTCTAATATTGCCTGTTCTCTCCAGCAAACTCCCCAACCCAAAGGCACCAGTCCTTGCCAAGAGCAACAGATTAAAACCAATTTAAGAATTTAGGAGAATGTTTCTGATTTTGTGGAGCCAGTGCATGCTAGGAAAGCAAGACTGCCTCATTATGTGTTACCCTCTCACAGCCTTCTGCATTTGGCCCCATTTGAAGACTTTCAGCTTCCAGAAGAAAATCATATTTGTCAAGTTTGAGCATGGCTAGCTTTCTAAAGGTCAAATTTAAGCTAGAAACGGGGAAATGTCTTATAAGGAGGACAAACCTGTATCTCTACCTCCCCTTACTGCAAATGGCAAGCAATCAACCTGTGGAATTCACCAATGCAGGGGCCAAGGACAAAACCTTGTGGGTGGATAATTTTACAACCATTAACAACGCTTACAGTTACGCAGAATCCAGTAGTAAGCAAAGTGAGCAACCAAAGGCCACAACTTTAAGGTGTAATCTATTTGCAGATAGCTCAGGAAAAGACACTCGACACGGGTGGCATCCCACGCAGACACATGTATAGACAAACAGACACAAATGGGTTCTAATCTGCAAAAACTTGCACTTAAAGAAGCAGCTATTCACATCCTTAAGGGCTTGTGAAATCTATTGCTTTGCTAGAAAGAAGAGACTAGCTGTACACTGTCACCCGGTACATCACCCAGCCATCACCAGGAGAAGGGTGCCCATTAGAAAACTGATGGCCTGAATTATTGTTTCAGTACGTATTGCCCCGCTACACCAATGTTTTACAAACAAGCTACGGCAGAGGTCAGGAAAAGGCATCCCACAGCAGAATGGCAAATAATGAAAAAAAGGGTGCACGACAGTGATGTTACTCCAGGATCAAAGTGCTATTCAGTAATCTCTGTTATTGTGCCTCGGTGATATTTTAAGCAAATCAATGTGATCTCCTCACTGTGCCTACTAATGTTTTAAAATGCAAATAGCAGTTTCCTATAATAGTACCTAGATTTCTCTCCTGGAAACATCTTTATAATTCACATCTTATTAGCCACAAGAATTCCAATTACACATCTTCTCTTCTAATTCCTACCAGCTGATTATTAGCATTAGATGATAATAGAGTATTTTCTGCTAATATATTTCTTAATAACATCAAACTGCAGAATGCCTTTGTGGTCTAATAATTGAATAACTGCACTAGGAGAGTACTAAATTACTGGAAAATGTTTTACTTTACTGTCTTTATTGTTCAAAAACATGGAATATTTAAAACGCGCTTACAGTTTAGCTGCATTCATCAGACAAGTTACATTTGCAACCAAAGAAAAATGAAACCAAATCATTTAAAGATCAACACGTAATTCAAGTTTCTGGAGGTTTAAAGAGGGAAGGAGGGAGCAGACAGCTACATACACACGCACAAACAGATGATACAAGGTTTAATACTGAGAAAAGAAGAGAGCGCTGGGTTTCTGGGTTTTATTAGCAGATCTCTTAGCGTAGGGATTGATAGCCTAAGATGTGCATTCACAACGCAAACTGGTATCAGCTGTTAATTTACAGGACATTTTTCTTTAATTTTGAGGACCATTAACAAGAAACATTAAAGCAAGAAATCAGAAAGGGCTCGGGGAGTAATGAACGCTGGAGACCACTGTCACAGCAGAAAACATCCTCATATGTTTATGTTGCAAAACTTAACCACTAAAAGAAATTATGAGTAATGGATCCTGCAGTGCCGGGGACTCTCTAAATTAGCCATTGGCTCCTGCAGGAAGATTAGAGCTCTAGGGCTGGGATAGGCACTGCAAGTCACAACTAAGGAATGATAATGGAAAGCATGAGGTAGCTTGAAGTTCATCTTCCCTCATCCTTGCAGGCCCAGAGTACCATCTCTGCTTCTCTTCCTCTCCCTGCTCTCCAAAATCTGCACAGGGGAACATACACCTATTGATCGATCCACACACCTAGATAAATAGTATCTCGACTGGGAAGAGTTCAAGGTAAACACTTCAGCTAAAGAAGAAAACAAGCAAGGAATGGGGGAAAGAGTTCACCTCTTGATTCGGTATCCTGTGTGGTGCAAATACACCCAATTAGATGTGTCCGTGTAATTTTCACATCAAACATCATGAGCTCCATACTCAGCTCCCAAGGCAACTAATTGCATGGCTCACAGTGGATTTTCCCAAGTTTTTGAGAACACTGCCGGCACTCTTCAATAAAGCCATTTAACATAACGGAAGGTTAAAGTGAGACACAAACACTTGCTTTTTTTAATTTACACCTTTCATTTACTTCCACAGAAATGTCAGGAAAGGGCTGAGATACTGTGTGATGTACTGTCATGTATGCTTCCTTTTAAGAGCTGGGTTAAAAGAAAAGGCTTGGATTAAGAGAATGTAATCAAGATCTATACCTTTAACAAATTTTTAGACAGTCAGAAGAGGGTGCATGCTCAAGGGCATTGATCTTAACATGCCTTCAGAACAAAGAACGAGCATCCTGTCTTACATATTTACAGACATGAAAACAGGTAGGGAAAAATCTGCAAATGTAATGACTTTAGATGATCTTTTTCAAAAAATCAGGTAGAACCAGCCTTCACCGCAAGGATCACGCTAGTAAAATACTGTTTGTGCACATTACACTGAGGACTACAAACCTTCCCAGCATGAGAAACTATTAGCCTTTCTATCATTACATTTATGCGGTTGTAGTAATTTTTTTGATGAATGCCCTTTGCAAACCACTAAGCTACAGAAGATGCCTTTTTAAAGTAGGTATATGACACGGCATGGGAGAGGGGAAGGCAGCATTAGATGCACCGAACTGACATTTTGTAGGTTGTATTTTCAGCCTTCAGGGCTTCTCCAAGGGTGATATTTACATCCAAATGCAGCAAGCTATTTAAGCACGTGAATGGTCTCACAGATCTCACCTCTTGCATCAGAAATGCAGTTTCAGCACCTAACTGCAGCTTTCCTGGGCTAGGGACCCAAGCTCACTCTCCTCTTTTCTGGTGGCACCCTGACATCCCACATTTCCAACAGGCAGCTGCTACTCAACGTGAAAAGCAGAGAGATCCACATCCTCAAATGTCAGCACCACCTTCTTCCCCACTTCCCGAAGACATTTGCATTAGGTTGATCAAACACAAGGGAATAATTACTCTTCCAAAACTCCATTAAGAAAACTCCCCCCCCATGTAAACTACCGCAGGGGAGCTCCTCCTTACAGAGCTATCCCACCAGACGCCCTGGAAATCCAGCATACAGCAGCAATGTTTTAAACATGCAATGAAGACCCCAGTGGGCTCAGGAGAGCCTCCAGCAGTGCTGCCAAGGCCCTGTGTCGCTGCAATTTATTTTAATGTGCAAGCACTGTGATTTACAACCGGGCTAGATTAGTGCACCCACAGTGGGGAGAACCCACGGCTGTTATAAAAAACATAAATAAAGGTTTTAATTAAAACCATTGTGTAATACACAAAATGATTGCTTAAAGGAGTAGGAAGGAGAGGGCTGAGTTTTTCCCCTTACATTTTTCAAGAGCAGTTTTTGAGAGGGAGCAGGAGAGACAACAGAAACAGTGGAAGAGGCACACCATGAAACTGCTCTGACATAAGTAACATCAAAAACAAAGTGTGCGGGGCAAAACCCCAGTATTTCTGAGAGGAAGATGGCCATTCTCTTAGCAAAAGAAAGAAAAATTAAGCAAAGTTGTGACAATAAAACCGACTCAGGTGCCAGATTTATCTCCCCTAGTTTGCTACCGCCAAGGCGGCACTCTAGTATCTCCTGACATTCCCCTAGCCGAGAACGTCCCATATTCTGTGCTTTGCCACCTGAACTTTTGCCAAAAGGAGCTCCACGGGGGAAAACAGGGGAAGCCAAAACAACACTGACACTGGTTAGCAGAAAGCAGAAGCGTATCCCACAGCTGTTCACAATGTTTAATAAACAGAAGAAAGTCTAGTGTTTAAATTACAGAAGTAAGTTTATACTGAATAATATAAACTCCTATCGGCAGCACATGGGAATAAAGTCCCTGAAGAGCCACTACTGTACCCTGATGGCCACCACTCCTGGAGGGTTTCCTCAGAGGTTCAGAATGATGTGGACAAAGCTGGAGCGAGGAAAAAGTAGGAAACAAAGAAAAGTTCATGCTTCAGTGGAAGTATCGAGCCTGCACTCATTGGCAAGACACTGTACCAAAGCCAGGGCAAGGAGGTTGGGGCTTCAACCACGTCCCAGGAAGAAGGAAGGAAGAGCCTAAAAGGTCAGCCAGTGCTGTTGGCCGGTGTAAATATTCACATTTCCAATAGGGGCTGGGCATGCTGCCCCGCTGCAGATCTGCTGAGAAAAGCATGCTGTCCCCAGCCACAGTGGTGTGACAGAAACCCTCAGCAGAAGGACGGTGGGGGCTGCAGCAAGGCAGACCAACCTCCTGCAGAAGGGTGTGAGCAGACTGCAGCCACTGTCTCTGCCTGTGGGTTGCAGTAGAGACAACGCATTCATTTTCCCGTGCCTGACAAGGGCACTCCCTCTTCCCCCCTACCCCTCCACACAAGACCACTAGCACTGTAAATTAACTGCGATGTGTAAGTAGTTTCATTCACCCTTCGAGAGATATGGGCCAAACCAAGGCACACCACTGTCAAGAATCCTGCTGCCTTAGCCAAATGCAAATAATTTCATTTCTAGTGTTGTTACCCAAAGAAATTGCCTATTTAACAGATGAGAACAGCACTGTAACAGAGACCAGACACTTGGAAATTTAGTACAACACATGAAACAATGTCTTATAGAACGGTAATTAAAAAAATGAACATAAATTTGACTTGGCTAAGAACACAGTCATATGGCTAAAATGCACAAGCTAAGCATATGTTAGGTATCGTACAGCATATTCGCATGGGTATCCCAAAGCTTGGTGCTAAGATAGCTTGGAGGATTTCAGTATCTCGGAACTATCATTATCCGAATGGGGCTTAGAGCCAAAATTAAAAAGGAAATTGCTCCTTCCATTCAGTAGGAGAGAATAATAACACAGGAAAATCTCAGAAATATTAGGAACATCAAAGGGAATAAAGTAGCATATGTATTTGCTGAATACCACTTAGCACACAGGAGTGTTCGGAATAATCTAGAGTTACATACTTGAATCAGGAAGGAGTTTATTGTTTATTGGAGGGAGGGAGCTTTGGTGCTAACAGACACCAAAGTAGAGAGGGGACTGTCATGCTACCAGCCACAGAAAAAACACGCTTCTGAACACATGCAAAAGTTTCACAAAACAGTGAGGTGACAAGATAGAGCACAATAATGTCTGAAGCCTTACTGAATGTCCCGTAACCTGAGAGTGTTACTGGCAATGAAATTACATTGTATTAATAATGTCTAGACCTGACTCTCCACTACATCCACTCATGCCCAGCCGCTGGCATCCACACAGCGTTAACACATGACACCAATGGAAATAGCTGGTCTTGATAAGAAAGATTATCTGTATATTTGAGTACAGTGAGGGCGAATTATTTTGCCTATTATGGTTGGTTGCATTAACCTGAAATTCTAAAAGCACCTTTGTAAATCACCAACACACCACCAGCTACCATCTTTGCTGTTACAAGCTAAGCATTAGAAGACCATGTAGGCTGGATTTCAAGCCTGGACTCCCAGAAAATTACAAAGGCTTCAGTTTGAACAAGAAACCGCAGGCTTATAACTACTAACAGCCCATGTCCCTTTTCAGAGGGAGGCAGTGCCTGACAGGGACAGCTACAGGACAGCCCATAGCAGTTGCTCTAGAGACCCTGATTTTTGCTGTCCCTCTCTGAATGCTGTCAGGTCCAAAACACTGTCACGTTCCCTGACAAGGCAAAGTTCTGGGGGCTTGTGGAGAGTCTGGCAAATGCACCATATTTGCTTGAAAAAAACCAGTGAACTTCAATGCTGTTATTAATGTCACACTAAAAACAGAATGAGATGTACAGTCTGTGTCCTCTAATCATTATGCCATCACAGAAGTGATGTAAATCTGAGCTTTCACTGCTGCCTCCAGGGAAGCAAATACCAAATCCTGCAAACGGCTTTACCTCCTCTGTAGCTACGCAGCATGCTGAACCGGGGGTCTTCATGCTCCAAATGCAGTGAAGGCTCAGGAGGCGAGCTAAGGGCTTGTGAGCAAGTGCACAGCTTGTGCCATCTTCCCTTGACTGTAAGCACTATGTGATTGAGAAAGAGCACCAAAAGGAGTCAAGAACAACCAGAAGAGGACAGGCAGACAAGAGGACTTCAAGCAATAGCCCACAGAGGTAACCCACAAGACAGCAGACTGAAAAGAAATTAAAGGAATTAAAGGTTTTTAAGAGATTATGCAATTGAAGTCCATTAAATTGAAAGTGTTTCAACTATATACTTTTAAATGCTGAAAAAGAAACTCTTAGATGTTTTAAGAATGAGACAAGTAAGATAGGTTGGGGAAAAGGGGAGGAGAAGAATCGTTTAGCCCAGTCTAGACTATCTCCCTGCAGCTCCAGCTGAGGGGGGCACTGGAGAAGAGGTGCCAGCACAGGGACAAAGTTGGAAGTGGCAGTTCTAAGAGAAAATGCAACAGCCTCAATAGGAGAAGGCAGAACTAGCTCTGTTAGAAAGGGAAGATTTGCTTCTAGCATGGGCTAAAACAAATATTCCCTGCAGGAGGAGAAAGGAGAGGATTTCATGCTTCTGAGCACTTGTGTGTGATGACAGGGTGAGACCCAAGTTTGACATAGACTATAGGTGCACAGCAATTTATAAGCAAAGCACAATATATAAACCTTACTATATTTGAATTGCAACCAAAGGCAAAAGACATGTTTTACTCCAACAGAATGCATTTTACTTCTTCCCTTGTGCCCACTCAACTCTCCAGAGAGGCAGACCCCGTACTCTCATCAGTCTTTTATTTCTCTCTATTCAGTTCATTCACGGCCAGGCTGTGCAAGAAAATGGTAAAGTTTTCTTTTGTCCCAGCCTGGACCCACAACCTGCACAGATCAAGTTCTTCTGAAAAAACTAGTGAAACACCTAGCAAGAACTGTACAATGCCAGCTACCAGAAGAAATGCTGAGGGCTGATAAAATCAAGTCTCACATGAGCTTGTTTCAGGTGGCTGTGTGAGGGAGGAAACTGTTTCTTTAAACAATGGGCTGCCTGCCACTTACAGAATTTGCATTAAACATATCCATGACTCAGGCAGTGAAGTGGTACATCACTGGTTAGGGACCAGCTCCAAGTGTATGACCAAGAGAGTGTGGACTGGAATCAACAACCCTAATGCCACCAGCAGGATTTCCCCAGCTGGTACCAAACAGCAGACAGGACTGGGTAACCCAGTAAAGCTGCTGCCTCCCATGTGAATCCTCTCAGTGGACTTCAGCACTCTTCATTTTCTGGCAACTATAGAAACGTGCTTGCATGCTCACTCAGCATTTTCCAGCATGCATGAGTTCCCCCTGTTTTTTTTCAATATTCTGGAAGCCATAATACATTGGTAGATAAAAAAGCATATGTTGTCACCACCCTGGGGTGAGGCATCATCTGCCTTGGCACTCTTCTCATCTGCTTGGGAGGGCAGAATATTTGGCGGATATTTGGCCACCCAAAATATCTGCATGACAACAGAATTTGAGCAAGGCAGCCATTTTTCACCTTTTTCCATTTTCTGACGCAAGGCAGGGGTCCTACAGGGAGAAGGTCAGTTCACCAACAACAGGCTTTTCCTTTACCTGCCATATTCCTTTACCTGCCTGTTCCTAAACAACCTGTTTAGGAACAGGCCACCCATGGTCACAAGTCAACAGGTGACAAGTTGAAGGCCCCTGGCCTGTGGTTCCCTCCACTGCAGAGCAACAACCAGAGGTGAAACGTGACCCTGAACTACAGCATGAGAGATGTTTCAGTACAGATGGATATTCAGCTGAAGGTAAGGCAGTGTTACTGTAGGGTGCCTTCAGCAGCTTGCCTTTGTTGCATTACAGGAGAACAAACCTCACAGCGAGCTCAAAACTAATTTAGTTGGTTGATTGTAAATTCCAGAGGCCAGGTTTGGTTGTCAGTTGCATAAAGTACAAAAACAACTATTTCAACAGAATTACTCCACATGCCTGGCCCTTAGTCTCAACCAGTAATAGGGCAGATGCTGGCAAGATAAAGAGGCCATCCATGCTATCATTAATGAAGTTTCAGGTAAAACATGATGCAACATTATTGCAAAATACTGACATATTGCTACAGGTATTTGGTGCTCTTCCCTTAATTACAATTGCTGGAGAGCACTTTTTTCTCTCCAACATTTGCTTGCCTGAAACCTAATGGCTGTGCTAGAAAGCCTGCAGCTGGATGGGCTATTTTTCTTTACTCATCTCTGTCATTAGCGTACAAAACTTACGGAAAGGAGAATGGACTCTTTTTTGGATAGATTGATAGAGTCAAGACCCTCTCCAAAGAATTACTGGAGAAGTAAGGGGGAATCTCATCTGCTAATCCATCTGTTGTACAAACTCAGTCCTCTATTAAACAAAAGTTGTATTAAAGCAATTTACCCATGGCCCCCCTTTCCTTGATTTCTTTGCCGCACTTTCATAAGATAAGCTCCCTCATTACCAATAGAGCCACGGTTGTCAAAGAAGCCAGTTGTTAAACAACACTTTGCAGTGATGTTATTAAAGCTTCCGGATAAAAGGTGCTAACAAGTGCAAAACAACTGTCTGGCATTTCCAACCGAGATGCTTTCCAAAGCTCCCTAGGCCATGCTTCAAGGAGGTCTGCCTATTAGGGGATCACCACACAGCAAACAGACTGCAGATAACATTGCCCACGACTGGCTGACCCCCCAGCTAAGGTAGATATTCTCCATCTTTTGTGCTATTAACTGGCTTGCAATAAAGCCCGGCAAAGATCCCACAACCTACAATCACGAAGGATGTAAAAATATCAGATCCACCAGAATATTAGTATCTCACACAGGCTTAAAATAATTACCATGGGCTACAAAACAGGACTTGTACTCCTTGGCCGTTTAACCATTACTCCAGAATTTCACAACCAATAATACAAACCCCCAAAAGTTAAAGAACTTTGTTAGAAATTCACTG
This sequence comes from Falco naumanni, assembly GCF_017639655.2. Lineage (NCBI taxonomy): Eukaryota > Metazoa > Chordata > Aves > Falconiformes > Falconidae > Falco > Falco naumanni. The sequence goes on from NC_054062.1 coordinate 19,236,717, forward strand.
AGACTTATTGCCCATGCAAGGGCTTTTGTTCTGCTACAGTTGTGTCAGACAGATTACAACACACTCTAATTTTGGACATTAAAACATTTAGTTCTAACCAGCATTTTCACAAATCTGTCTTAGTGCCTTCATGTAAACCAAAGCTATTTAAGGTTCTGAGCTGCAGCGTAAGCATGATCAGCTCATACTGGTAGGCAGGACTTCTCATCGACCCAAAATGGTAAGGTACCACATGCAAGGGGCATGATACAGGCCTGCTATTGTTACATTCTCCTGATAACAAAACTAGACAGTAATTCTATGCAGGGCTATACTGGGGGGGGGGAAATACTGAAATAAGTATAAAGCTGCTAGGATGTGTGCAGAAAAGATTTTCAGATTCACTGAAGGAGCAGGAAAGTAGAAATAGAAAAGTTAACCCCAGTACCTACTGATACATTGATATGGGTTCAGAAAGGAGTTACCCAGTTACCATTTCTCTAAATACTGTAAATACCCAAACTTCAAGAAAATAATTTGCTTACTGTTCTTTTCCATTTTCACTCTAATTTGAAACACCAACTTAGTTAACAAGCAATCCTTCCAGAAGGAGAATAATGGTGGGAACTCTTGTACTATCTGATTTTAAACAGGCACACTCATCAGTGTATCCTTCCAATTTCCTAATAAGGACTTCGCAACACCCAGAAATTCCAGTTCCTTCAGGGAATCCATCCTAGACTTTTATACTGAAACTTACACATGCTGTGAAAAGACCTGGGGGTAAAGCAACTGCGCATAAGGTTTAGTATTGATGACACTCTAGCAACAGTGCCTCTGGTAGCTACAAACACCAGGGGCACTAGCCAGGAGTAGAGGTTCACATCTTGAAAAACACTGGGACTGTATTTACTGGAATGGTTTTACCAGGGTCGAGCAGTTCCATTTTAAACACTTCAAGGCAGGAACCAAATCTCTTTCCACTAGTAGTCTGCGCAGCAAATTAGAAGTGACCACAACTATGAAATCTTGTAATACGCCAGAGACCATGTAGGGTTGTGGGATCCATTGTCTACAGACCCTATTGGAAAATGGATGAGCTGGTTTTGTGGTGGAAACCCCCTCCCCTCCAAGGGTACCAGCTTTTTCACATCATGCACTGACATTTGCATTCTCACCACTCCTGCCAACAAACTCGAGCTGACTGCTGCTGCTTCATATATGATGTTTATTTTCACAAAAGCAGTGAAACTACTCCAAACAGTATTTGGGGTAGATAGGACATGGAAGCAGTCTGTAGAGGCTAAAGCCATCCATTTAAACAGCTTACCAATCTTACTGCCACCAGATCCAATTTCTTGGCTTCTTTAACTTAAGCAGTTACCCTTAACTTAAGGGGCTACCTAAGAATCCCCATGCTTTATTTCATCCAGTCTCTCCCTATTCCTTGCACACCCTAGAAGGATCAATCACATCTGAATCCAGTTTGTTCCCCTCCAGTTCACCCTGCTCCAATTTTCAGTATAAAATGGAAAATCCTTCGTGACTCCACCCCTCCCCAGGTACCAGTCACACCCCCATCCCCTCAGCCCTGCTCCCTGAGGTGCTAACTTACATCACCACTTCTCATACTTTATCCATGAGAACATCTTTGCTAAATACAGCCTGTAAAGCCTCTAGGAAGACCTGGGTGATCTTTGTTTGGTGCTGATTCTGAAAGGAATCAGACAGTTAACAAGCTAGACTTATGCGTGCTTGGCATTAGCAGACATTGACAAATAACTCACCTAGCTTCTCTAAAAATAAATATATAGTTTGTGTATTGCCCATATAAGTACACTGTCAGCATCCTACTGCCCTAAGTCTACAGAGACCTTTAAACTTTGCCAGTCTTACCGAGTCACCAGCTCCAGGAAAGCTCAGCCACTCATGAGACACCATAAAGCTCAGGTAGGGATACCAGCCCGGGTCATGGACGCTGTTAATGGCATCAGCATACTTCTACAGCCAGTGTAATTAGTGAGACAAATTAGCCCCGATGCCGTACCACAGTGAGCAATGTAATTCTGCATTGGCTTGCACTGAACTGTGACGTCCAGGATACAGGAGGCCAAACTCAGCTGGTCCTTTGTACTCCTTCTCATTCTCTCCTCCCATCAGACCCACAGAATTCATAATAAAGAAAAAAAAAGCCATCACAAATATTCAGCTTGACAATCTGCATAATACAGGCATTGGTTATTTTTGTGTAAGCCCCAGTTAAGTCCCATCTAATGCGGCATTACTAATATCTTGGAGCAGGGAACACATACTGGTAACAGGGTTGGTTAGTAACTGGTGAGAGCCACTGTGCCTGTGACCTGCCCACACTGGGCATGAGAGCGACACCAATTATATGGCAATGTTTACATCTAGACATAGATCTCCTTACACATATATATGGGTGGCACATGTGCGTGTGCATGTACAGAAGCCAGGTTATCTGACCTCAGTCAGATACGATCTGCAATTCAGGACAGAACAGAAGAATTTATTTTGCCTCAATGCTAGCAGAGAATGCTTTTTGCCAGAACAGCCCACTATATTGTATGATAACTGAATGAAGCTAATTTTCAGCAGATTCTATCTAACAGCTCTTAACTGGTAGAAATAGTTCAAGGTCTTCAAAGTATACAGTGTTTCATAGCCCCCGATTCACACATTCTGCTAATAACTGCCAGACAATTGTATTGAATTTATTCAAAAACCATTAGCCGCAGAAATTCATATTCTTCAATTCTGCCTTCAGATACATGCTATATTACACTTATATTAAGGTTAATGTGCAATGCCAATTCTTTTACAAAGGAACCGCAAATATTTGAAGCTACAGTATCTTTTACTAAGGTGTCTGTTTTACAAGTTTATTGTTTCTCTCTCGCAATTCCCCTTTCATCCCTGCCCCTGCCAGGAGAGCTGGGCTGAAAAAATGGTGAGAACATTAGAGCAAATACAGGCACACACTAAGGAAAGTATTTGAGACATTCTTTGTACAGTGTGCATATGCTACCAGCATTACAAGGATTTTTCTTTCATCTGCTCCTTCAGAGATGAGCCTCCAAAATACTTAAAAACGGCTTCATAAATATCCTTCGAAAAACCATCATCACATCTTCAGAATGCTGGTGCGTTAAACGCCTGCCACTGAAGAATGATGTTAAAATTTGGGAGGAGTTGGAGGTAGAAGCTGAGGAGAAGCAGCGAGAACACGGGAATGTTTAAACAAGAGAGCCTCAGTGAGAGGCTGGGGCATGTGGGTACTTTATAGAGAAATAATACACACGTACCATTTACGTTATAAAAAAATGTTACAGGTAGGCAAGCTTCTGTAATTTATCTAATACTCTTTTATATTCATGCTTCCTTAGGTTTCATGCAATTTATTAAGTTTTCAGCCTTGCCCGCAGCAAAAAGGATAAACAAAAGCAGATGTGAAACTCCCTTTTTTAAGGGCCCGCCAGCCTCCTGCAAAGCCTGTAACCAGCTGGAGGAAGCCTGATTACCATCAGCTCTGCACTCACCAGCCCAGCTGCCCTCTCCTCCTGCAGCAAGCTCCGGCAGGAGCCCTGAGGTGGTACGCTGTGACCCACCGGGTAGGTCTTGCCTCTTTAGAAACAGGCTGGTCCCCTCCGTTCCCTAAGATTTTAGGAGGAAATGTATTTTGTTGGCCAAGGGTTAAGTAAAGCCTGAGAACAAAGGAGCCTGGAGGAGGATGGGGACAGTAAGGGTGGCACATGTCCCTGGCTGGTGACAGAGGACAGAGGGATGAACTTCATGAACATTGACACAAACAAAAGGCAGAGCTATGGAGTCTGTTACTGCTCAGCAGGGAACAACCAAGAGATTACATCTTGACTGCACCTTCACTAAAAGGCTCTCACTGACATCAAAAAGTAGAAGCTTCACAAAAATTTGCATGTTAAGACTTCACCATCCTCAGTCACAAAAGAGGAGGTACCATGCTGTGGCACAGGAGATGCTGGAAAAGCACAGAGCGCTACACAACTGCTTCTAGAAGCCTCCATGAGGGCTGCCCTGCTGGGCATCACACACAGGACACCACCACGCAGCAGAGCGTGGTGCAGTGCATTACCTGGGCCCATGCACCATGCCAGCCACGTTAAAGTCAGTCCAGTCTGCAACATGCTGTGTTGGGTTTGCGTTTGGCCAGCTCAGGCAGTGGTGGAAGAAACCCATCAGTTTCTGTTCCCATCCATCCAGACATACCTTCAAATAAAGGCCATGGGGGGAATGTAAAAGTACTTCCCACCGTTACACTGATTCCTCTTTTATTGTTGCAGCCCCGTTTCTGGACATGGAAGCCACTGAATAAACACACTTACTCCACAATCTTCATTTTAACAGAGGGTCTGGTCTGTCTCTAACCTGACAATCTTGCATTCTTGAGGGCCACAAAATTTAACTAAAAACCAATAGGTTGCAGGTTCTCTCCCTCCTACATTCTGTTGTCTCAAAGAAAAAGATTCAGCCATTTCCTATCTTGCACAAATCAAGAAAGCCTCTGAAACCACTTAACCTCCCTGCTATAGCAGCTGTTTCTCAAACATTAACAGCTTCCAGATTAAAAGTCTCATAAGGCAAAAGGGGTGAGAAGGTGTGTGTGTTGGGGGGGGAATCCCAGCTCACAAGGTGCAGCTGAAAAATAACAAATGGCTTTGAAAGTGGAAGGGCAACTGAGCCGCACTGCCGCGGCGCTAGTGAGCACACATATAATGAATTGGGGATTCCCTGTGTCAGGGCCGGCTGGAGCGCGAATTGCAGAGTTCCAGGGAGGATCAATAACTGTCAGAAGGAGAAGAAAGTGAGCACTAAATTCGCTCGCCTTTCATCTTCAACAAATGGAACAGAAAATCTGATGGATGACAGAACCTTTCGTTTCTATAGCGTTCTTGTTGAACTAAAGACTAGTGACATTGAGATGATTTTCAACATGCGCTTCTGTAGATCCAGAAGCAATTATAAAAATAAAAATAAAAGAATTCCGTTACAAAGAAGCCCCCAAACCTAAAGTAGTAATTCAGAAGGGCAGGGTAAATAAAAAATATTAATGAAAGCCCGTGCCAGTGGTCAGCCCCTAGCATGTGAGAGTGCAGAGTTTTGGAAGCATGGAGTACATTAAACACAACACACCCCTTGCCTCCCCCATAATTAAGTTAGAGATGTGAAAGCAAGAGCAATAGAGGCTGTCTGCTTAGTTTCTCTGCTTGGCAGGGCACCACACACACATGCACACAATTTCTCCTCTCCTCCATTTGTGAAAGCAGGGAGAAGAGGAAAGAAAAAAAAAAGCCAAAATGAGTAGATAAACAAAAAACACAAAATAAAGAAAAAAATCCCAGATTTCAAAGAAGGAACACACTACTGCTCAAAGAAATGCCAAAATCTTTTCTCCATCCTTTTATTCTACTGTAGACAGTCACTCAACCCATCAGGAAAATTGTATTAAAAAAATAACAACAACAACAACAGAAGGGAGACAGGCCCTTTTGTACAATCCAGCTGGTTTCTGTACCTTGACTTTCATATCAGATATTTATTTTGGCATATGGGCAGTGGGGGAAGGGGAGACAGCTCTGGACACCTTATGACATACTTCGCCATGGTGTAACAGTTCAGAGCACGGAGGTGCATTTCTGATTGTTGCCTATGAATGCTGAACATGCAATACAATAACCTACAGTGTCTTTGCCTCATACAATATCACACAAACAAGCCACAGGGCAAGGCGGGGGCAGTGAAGGCAGGGAGAGTCTCAGCAAAGAAGGAACGATCATGATCGGTCTTCACCCTTGTAATCTGGATTCAGCCAAAGAGGAGCATTATCCAAAGCCACTGCTCAGATGGTCTTGGGAACAAAACACTTTCTTGGAGTTTGCTCTCTTGCCCAGGTGGGCTGCTGGGACCTCCCACCACTGCAATAAGGAATTTGCGGAGGACATGCCACCAAACCCAGCTCAGAAGAGGCATCTTCCTGCCACTGAAATGGAAACTTAACTGCAAAACAAATGCAGTGACTCAACTGGGCATAAGGGTTTGGTGTAAAGTTCAGAAATTGGCCTAACTGTGCCACCACCTTACGGCAAGCGTGCGGGAAGGCTATTCCTGCTTTCTCAGTGGAATAAAGATATTAAATGACTAGCTCCAAGACACTAGACTAGCTAATGGCAGAGCTCGCAATAAAAAATAAAAAGAAAAAACAAACCCTGGCCCTTGTATTATAATCCAAACAGGTCATGCCACATGAAACTGAGATTAGCATGGGCTCTCCAGTATCATTTAATGCCTACCACAGACTCATTGTCTTCGCAGCTCCTCAGCCAGCACCGGCTCCACACCACACCCTGTGGTTTCCCACTGACGCACAGGCATTCCTGTTCAACCGCAGCCCTGAAACCCCATCCCACCCAGCAGCCACGCAGCCTGCGCCTGGCCAGCCCTCTGGCTTTGCCTTTTGGGAGACCAAGAGAGTTAGGAACCCAAGGACACCACTCTGACAGCCTCCTCTGGAAGCCATAAAGTCCCTGTATGTTCCTCCAGTCTGGTTTCATTCATTTATTTCAGAAGAGCAACACTATAAATTGCTACAGCCAGTTTAACTGCTGGGCATCTAGGAAAATAACCTCCTTCAGATATTGCCCCTTTAATCTCATCTTAAGAGAGTATCAACAGTGGCCCCATCTGAAAATCTGTGTCACCTAACGGAGGGAGAGATTTGCCTGGCATCCCCATTGAATAATCAGGTAATTTTGGTATCTCAATTAAATTGTGGTTTGAGAAATGAGGCCTCATCTCCGTATGAAAAAGATAAATCAATCTAGAATGCACAAATGCTGTTTTAAAGGAGAATATCTATTCTAGATCAAACACAGATGCAGAACCCACAACTTCAGATTAACAGCATTTCCCAGTTTAGCTTAATCTACTTTGAAAGCGAATTACTCTGCACTAGGCAGAGGCACTCATATTCTCCAATAAAAGCATCCTCACGCAAGAGCTACCATGAAGTAGCTCCTTGAGAGCAATCCAGCGTGTAGACGAGGCATTGTTTCTCACAGACTGGAGCCTCTTGCTGCGCCTTCCCTCTCTAAAAGCTGTAAAAAGTTGCTGATAATGAAGGGCTGCTTTGCTTCACCTTGTAGATTAGTGCTTCTCAGTGCTGGGTTACAAAGCTGTTCACAGCCTCCCCAGTACAATGAGATGCCACCGTTAGCTAAACAGTATTTTACAGTCTGAATTTTTCTCCACTGAAGGCAACTTTTTTCCCTCTTGGAAGGGTCTGTAAAATATCCTCTAAGACTATGTCAAAATAAACAGAAGCAACCAGTGTCGTCTCCAAGCAGGATCTCCTCGACACATCTTGAAAAGCTTTGGACGAAGTTTCCAGTGCTCAACAAGCAGCATCTCAAGGGGGCAACGCACTCCAGCACATCGCACAATGACAACAAGTGCCAGGAAAACTCTGCGTCTAATCTTAGAGCTGACACCGACTTGTTGTGTGGGCTTGGGCAAACCACTTAACCTCTCTGCATCTCAGCTTTTCTGCCCATAAATGAGGGTAATAATACCGAGCTCTGTCTTCCCCCAGGGACTGATAGGGAGCCTTGGTTTTGTACGGCACTTTGGAAACATGAAGTGCTACATAAGTGCTAAGTACCATTATCTAGAACTTCCACCGTCACCTCCACATGCGGGTGCAGCAGATGCTGGTGAGAAGTGGCCCACAGGGAAGACTCCAGCCAAACTGAACGTACATGTTTACCCTGAGGATTCGCCAGGAAGGCACTCCAGCAGCCAAAGGGAGATTTGAAGTCCCCTCCTCTGCCCTCATAGAAACCGGCACAATTTCTAGTACAGCATTTACCCAGCGCAAGGGCAGCACAGAGCTGTACAGGAGTCCAATCCACCCCTTCAGATGGGAACAGCTCTCCTATTGACAGCGCAGGCGGAAGGAGAGCACCTCACTTCAATGACCATATCTCAAACCTGTGGCAGTTCTCAATCATGCCTCCAAACACCCAACCAGAAAAAAAAAAACCAGAAGCATTTCTCTGAGCTCTTCCCTGAAACACCACCACACACCCGTGTCTCCTCAGGCTGGGTTAATATTCACAGCAGAAGCACGGCAACAAGAAGTATCCAAACCTTTACAACACCACCCAGCATATGCTCGCTTCAGAAGTCAGGCAAGCAACATCCAACTCTTACAAAGTGTAACTTAGCCCATTTCTTGCTTTGCTAGTTTCCCGACCTCCATAAGCCAGATTCAGGTCCTGCAAGGTGAAGGGACATGAGAGCACATGATGCCCAAGCTCCACAAGCTCCACCAGGCATGTCCTAGAGCAAGGGTGGGAGACAAAGCAAAGTAGATGCCCCACTGCTTACGCTTCACCAAAACTTTAATAAAGTAAATGAATGTTAAAGATGCTGTTCATCCTGGAGAGTTGAGCTGGAGCATGCCTTGAAGGGTTATAGACACCACACATCTACCAAAAACATTTTCTCCTCAGTGTGCCCATCCTTCCCCACCTACTAGTTCATCTAAACTAGAAAATTAACTATTTGCTAACTGGTACTTGCAAAAGGTGGCCCTGAAAACTACTGTGGCAGCTAAACGGATACACAGATGAGCTGTATGGCTGTATAGCAGACATCTAGTGAACATGTTCTGCAAATGGCACTGAAAATAGCGTTGTTTCACCTGGAAAAGCAGTTAAACCTCTCTAGGAGATGGGGAGGAGCATGGAAACAGAGATCTCTTATAGGCTGTTATTGTCAGTAATGAGTTTATATTCAAGTCAAAGTTGACTGTTATTCATGGTTAGACAGGGGTGGAAATTTCCAAACAACCCTAAGAAAATATTTCAAAATACTGATTTCTGTCCTTCTGTGTTTATATAATGCACAAAACCAGGGCAACCTGAGCTAGATTAGCATTGCGCTGTGCTCTGTAACAAGTAAGAGAAATTCATTAACTGACAAACCAAACCGCTTTCTGTGACTACACCAGCAAATGAATTCAGTGGTAAGGACTCTTGCCAAGACAGTGAATTTTATGCAAGTACTGGAGAATCTTCATGGAAAATAAACTTTTATTAATTAAAGAGTATCACTCACTGCTTAATGCAGGGAACGGAAATGCATCACATGTTCCCCATCTCTGCTCAGAGGAGCTCCAACACCAACCAGCTCTGAAGAACTGCTTGTGGATGATCTCCAAGGCAAAATGCTGAGACTAGTGCATGAGTAACAAACGAAGTTTCAAGAAAAATCACGATCTCTTCAGTGATCCTTAACTAACAGGAAGAGCAATTCATTTTGCTGCACGAATGATTAATTATAAATTATTAAATCCAGCTCTACTCAGGATACTTACTCAGGGAACCAACTGCTCCAACATGTCAACAACTTTTGTTTTCTAAATCCCTGAAACCAGTATCAATTCTAAACACATATGGAGCCAGATTTTCCACGGAGGATCTGGTGTGCACGTTCAGTGCCCAGTATCTCCAGTCCTGGCCTGACTCTGAGAGGGGCAGCAACTCACCCTCCCCACTCTGGTCTTTGGAGACAGCCTTTTTCAAAGGGGACACTGCAGTTATTTTTACCCTCTTCCCTCTGTCCCGTCAGTGTGAAACACAGAAGGAAGCATCTGGAGAGCAACAGCTTGCGTCCCCCATCCTTATCACCAGGACAGTGTATCTCCCAACCAGGAATTTGGGGAGAAGCCTACACATGAGCACAAGTTTTGCTGCATTACAGTGTGTGGCATTCATGGAGAGGCAATTTCCTGCCCGGCAGGAAGGCGGCGGAGAGCCCTCGGCTGCTCCCAGCCTCCTGCCCGCCAGCGAGCAGCAGGCAGGGATGGCTGTGTGCAGGCAAGGGATAGGGGGCAGGGGAAGGAGAAATTTGAAAGCAGGAGAAAGTGCCGGGCTGTGAACATGCATCAGAACACAAAGCAGCCAGAGGATGCACGGATACAAAAATGGGATACATTATTATTCCATAAATTAAGTTAAAGCAACCTCAGCACATCCTAGACCTTTAATATTGGGCTGCTGCACACCAAGTCAGTTGGCTTCCAGCCTGAAAAATGTTTCAACTTCACCCAACTGAGGCAAGACCTACGTTTTATTGAAAGAGGTTTATCTTCCTGCAAATAAACCTCAACAACTTCTGCGCCCTGAAGAAGCAACTTCGGTTTGCTGTCTCACACTCCTCCCCCCCCCGCCCACAACAAAACACACATTCAAAATCTGATGAGTAAAGAATTACCAGTTACGGCTTTCTGAACCTTGCCCACATCAGGCTGGTATGCAACAGGTTTTAATGTTTGTTTTTATAATAAATAAAGCAAAAGTAGGATGAAGACAACTAAGCACTTCTCTGCTCTGTCTTCTTTGAAGATGGCTTTTTATTTTGAGACTTAAGCAAAATTGTAAAGCAGTTAATAAAATAAAGGCCATTCCCTAGCTCACATTTCAGCCTGTTCCAAATAATCTAGACAGCCTTAAGATATCCAAGCTTTCCTGTCAGCCATTTAATGAAGAAATACTAATAAAAATTAAAACATAACCCACACACACGCTTTCCCTACTTCTTGTACATCTACTGGTCTGCCCCATAATCTCATTTTTCCTGATAAAAGGAAGAAAATGAAGAAAAAAAACACCCCACATTTTCCAGGCAAGCAGCAAAACCTAAACAAAATTAGAGAAGCGTAAAGCCCAACTTGAACAGCAGACAAGTATGCGGAGAACAGCGTGACCTTTCCTTATCACCCACTGACGTGCTTAATCGTTTCCAAACAAAAAATGCTCTTTTTCACCACTTCTTCATTCTGCGAGCACCTCCAGTGACTGCATGGTTGGTAAAGAGTTAAATCTCCCACTATCCCCTGCTGCCTGCGAAAAATCACGGAAACAATTGAGACATTGTCCAGTGAACAAGACTCCCAGGGACTGACATTTTTGTTTATGTCCCAGTTCTCAGCCTGTCAATTTTCACTCCCAACGTTAAAAGCCTGGCTTGCCCCAATACAGTCTGCCCTTGACTGAAAAGGCTCCACTTCATTTATTTTATTAAAGCTATGGCGTGTTTATGATTCAGAGCTCTCCCCATCCGAGGACCTGTTGGTCCCATCCCCCTGCCTTCCTTGCTGCCCTGCAGTAGCGACTTCCTAGCTCCGAGGACGCTTTGCAATGCCTTTTGCAGGGCCACTGCCAGGAAAATAACTACGCTTAGGTTAAATACAAATGTTTGCATTTTGCTGAGGTATGAAATATATATTACTGTACTCTAGTCCCCAGAAATAGCCTTTGATAATTACTCAGGTAGGGTAGAGGGGAAGGGAGCTGTATACTAAGCCAGAGTGGTAGGAACTTCAAAAAGAAAATTAAAAAAAAAAAAAAAAAAAAAAAAAAAAAAAAAAAAAGAAAGAAGAAAGAAAGAAAAAAACCCCACCCACTCCCGATACCCAGCAGCAAACTAGAAAATACACATAATGGAGTAAAACAAACATCTTGGAGCAAAGCAGCGTTGTCTTGGCTGCTCCGTGGCTGCATTTCCTGCCTGTGTTTTCATAAAGACCCGAGCGTCAGGCCCAAAATATATCCTTCTCCTTCACCCCCACCATCCTTCTCCCCCCCCCATTCCCAGCCCTTTTTTTTTTTTTTTGTTACGCTCTCAATACTTTATCTCCATGAAAAGCACACACAGCGGTCACCAGCGTTTCCTGTTTGCCGAGTGTGCTTTAACTATATCACACCCTCCGCCGCTGCGCTGGAATGCACAGCATATGGCATTGTGAAAGGGTTTACTGTCGAATAATGGCAGCAATGCAGTCCTGCTGGTTTATATCAAACCCTGTCACTCTCTTCACGGAGGTCTCTCTCGTGCTCTCTGAGAGGCAAGGTAAAACACACACACAGACACGCTACTTCAAGTCTCACGTAGGACCCCAGCAGAAGCCCGCCTGCATCAAGATCTGCAAACTCAAGGCAAGGAAGATTGCAGTTTGTACAGCAGTAACTTGCAGGCACTCATGACTTGTTTCAAATCTTAGTCCTTGTAATGTCTGCAGGATCCTTTTATAGGTAGACAAAAAAGCTGTTAAAAATTTTTCAGTTCCTCACTGCAATTCCTATGGGCACAGGCAGCATGGGCTGGAGGACAGGTAGGTGCCTGAGCCTCTCTTCTCCAGGGTGGCAGGGCTATCAGCCTGAGCAACTGCCTAAACTCCATCCCGGAGCCCAGCTTCATCTTCCCCTGCTTTCAGAAATCAGCACCTATATATCTGGTTATGAAAACATGCATGCGAAAGCCAAACATACACCACCACCTTTCACTTTGGGTCAAAGTTTCAAAACTGCAGTTTCATTTAATTGCTCACAGGTTTATATTTTTGTGTCTGTTTGGTTTTGCTTTTTTTAAAAAAAACTTTAAAAGAAACTAACAAATAAATAAATAAAGTGCTGCTTCCAACTGCCATCAGGTTTAGCTAAAACACTCACAAAGGTTATACTTCAAAGTGCTTTTTGTGCAGATCTTGAAATGCCTTCCCATGCCCGGATGCATTCGACCAGCAGACGCTGAAACGAGTAGTAATACTTGTAATGCCCATTGAAATGCATCCATCCACCCTCTCTTCATAAAAGGAAGCCTTACTTAACAGGCATTTATTATTGCTGAACTAGGGTTGAAAGTTCAGTGTCCTTATAGACCAAAATCATCAAGATTTCTGAGTTTGCAGCCCACGTTTAGGTCCTAATGAGCTATTGTACCACACTCACTGCTATTAACTGTTTGATGTCAGGAACCCATGTTGCTCTTTTAAACATCTCACAGATGTCCAAGGGAAAAAGTGCAAAGCTCACCTGTGCTGAAAGACAGGTGAGCAACTGTACTTTTTTTTGCCTTTAGTCCCCTCCAGCAAAATATGCAAAGACAACTACACATTAAACATGCATGTCAAAGACAGACTAGCCTACCAGTTCGGACTGTGAATTTGGAGTCAGGGGAGCTGTACGTTGCTCCCAGCTTTGCCATGATCTGATATGCAGAACACGTTACGTTTCCGGGAAAGGGATGTGAGCATACGGTGCCCGTCACACCACACGCATACAGTAACCAGACCACTGCCGTGCCTTGTACTGCACAGCCCACCCCCCCTGGATCCCAGCAACGTGAGGCAGGGACAACAACCCGCTTCTCTGAGAGGAGCTTGCCTCTTAGATCCTCTTACATACAGGGAACAATATAGCAGTATTTAACTTGCACCAAGCGCTTTGACCTGCTCATTTCACAACCACAGCAGTGAAACACGGTATCCACAGGGAGAGGACACCATCAGGCTTGGATAGCACTCAGGAACAGAAGGATCCCTAATTTTCCAACCCCAGGCTAAGGCATCTGATCCCGATCACCAGCGAACAGGAGCAGGATGATGCTTTAATGCAAGAGTCACGAGCCCGGCTCAGCGCCCAGGCAAGAAGCAGCTGAGTTGGCCAAAAAGCTAACAGGGCGCCAGCTCTTTGGCCATTCTCCTCTCCTATCCGTGCTGGGGCTGCTCCCTCACATTTTCTCACCATTTACTCATCCCACAGATTCCTTAGAGCAGCGATCTGAGGTGGCCAAAGGATTGCATACACAGGAACAGAGCATAACAGTCCATCTACACTGTGAGCGGACACTCCCTGGATGTGCTCCGGGCATGACAAGGAGAACAAGTTACTGCAGGGCGAGCTTCACCGAGGTCTTGTAGCACCTCTGTAACTGCCTGGCCACACACTCAGCTCTGGACACAGGCGCGAGCAAATTTCACCTTCAGTCCAAATGGCATCTGCTACCTCACATTTACCCCTCGGGCAGCAATTGTGGAGCAACCGGCCTGTCTCAGATTCACACCAGAGTTTATCCCAAGGTAACCTGTCCTGGCCATCGGAGCCCTTTAATGAGGAGCAGGTTACTTCATGTCCAGTAAACAACTTCCCTCCAAAGAGCTCGGCATGCCTGAAAAGCATCGAGATGGGGAGTCAACATGTAGCAGCTATGGCTTTAGCAATTCAAACCTTTGCTTGCTTCATATTAATTAACCATGTAGACATGCCCAACATGCAGCGACACAAGTTCTGCTGCCAGGGAAAGCTTTGTGCACTCCAGCCATTTGGGGTTTTCTAATGATACTGCTGCTTACGTGCAGTTGCTTGGCAGGAGAAGCGTTCACAGCTGTAAATGCACACTAAGAAAGTCTGGAGGCTTTCAAGTCCCTTCACTCTGCTTTCCTCCACAAAATATTGTTTCCTTATTACAGGGCAGTCACATCCCTGTCACACACAATACTGACATTGCAGACCTCTGCAAGCATTACAAGAGGGCAAAATTTTGGGGGTTTGTCTTTCCTCTCCCAGACACTACCCTTCTAGCCAGGGGAGGAGACCATGGAGAGATTCTGTGCATTTCCCAGTGGGCAGATAAGCACCAAGAGACCAAAACCCTCCTTCAGGGTGTCTCCTCCTACAGCTTTGAGAAGAAATACGTCAGCACAAGTACAAGCTCCAGGGGAGAAGAGCTTGGGACATGCTATTCCTTCTCTCCTTCTCTTTCCCTTCTCAGTACTTGCTAGCTGGGGGACAGGCAGAAGCCACAACCATCTCTCAGGAAGGGGCTTTATTTCATATAAATGCTCATTTCCAGAACCCCCACTCAGAAAAGTGTCACTATACAAGACAATATTTCGAGCATGCACTTAAGCGTTGTCCTGAGCACGGATGGACATTAGCTCACGTTTAATGATTTCTTGAATCAAGGCCTAAAAAGTAAAAAGGAAGGGGAAGCTAGTTTCCACAGTAATAGTAGCTGAGAAGTCTTTGAGTCCTGCCAACAGGAAAAAAATGCATATTGGAGAACTGCTCGCCTCTCCTAGGAAACTAGCACAGATCCACCTCTTTCTGCAGGCTAGCACCACAAGGCCCAGGGACATCACCAGGTCCTCCCTTAACTTGCACCAAGAGGAAGGTTGAGGGGTAAGGTTGCAAGAACAAAAAAAAACAACCAACAAAAAAAAAAATACTACAAAAACAAACCAACAAAACAAATAAAACCAAACAACAACAAAATCACATACGCAAAACAAAAAAACCACCCCCCAAAAAAAACCCCAAATCCAAGGATTTGGTTACTTCTTAATTCCATCAGGAAAGTTAGTCAGAAAGCACCCTTCTTGTATACACAAACATATGGGTTCAAACCATGCATGTCCAGGACCCACTAACAGCCTGTCTCTCGTTACACATGTATATATCATTCCTACACAGGTGAGCCTGGCTGCAGACCTAGTGCTTGCTGGGGTAGGGGAAGGACTGGTTTGGTTCCCCAAAACTTCCTAATTCTGAGAGATGAGCTGTAATGTACATCTGACATGATGATTCATGGATACACAGGGTCCTGACAGCACCTAAATAGCACCAAAAGTAACTTTCCTGTAGGGTCTGATGTATGTTAGGATTTTAGGTTTAGATTTCAAAAACCACTTCAGGTTTTGGGGGGTTTTTTGTTTGGTTTGTTTTGTTTTCCTGTGGAGCTGCAGGGTTTTTTTTGCATGCCTCTAAA
The DNA here is from genome assembly GCF_017639655.2 of Falco naumanni. Classification (NCBI taxonomy): domain Eukaryota; kingdom Metazoa; phylum Chordata; class Aves; order Falconiformes; family Falconidae; genus Falco; species Falco naumanni. The sequence goes on from NC_054062.1 coordinate 19,252,362, forward strand.
ATACAAATGTGGAAATCATCCATTTCTCAAAATCAACTTGGGAAAGTTTTAAGTAACTTTCTGGCTGCACTGGTAAAACAGAGGAGCGAGCAATGCTTCCCCATATCGGGAAAGTGCTGAATGATTTTGCTGAGCAGTGTCTGTTGGGTACAAGCAAAGCTTTAAGACAAGGTCCCTGGAATCAGCTCCCTGCTACCAGACCACAAGCATATTCAGAACCAAAGTCTGTTTGACAAAAATTTCTAGCTTCATTCTGTGAAATTAGGCACAGAACACTGCTTGGGAAGAGATGAGGGCTGAGAGATTCTTTTACAAAGGCATGACTCCGTGTTATTTGCAACATCACTAACTCTCCAAAAGCTTTTCAAAATGGGTCTGCCCCTTGCCAAATAGGTCTGCATAGGACAGAGGAGAACTCATCCTTCCTTCTCTTTAAGCCGTGTCTTATAGGCAGCTCCAGTTTCTTCCATAGGAAAGAATAGAGATGTCTACATAGTCTAGAAAGTGAAGTATCCCATGAATAATCTAATCCCAAGCCACAGGAACTGGTGAGAAAAGCAATAATCCTGATCTTGAGCAATTTGACAAACAAATGGTCCTGAGCCCAGTAATGCCAGCTTTCTTCCTTTCTTTTTAATGATAAATGCGTGCTGTTTTCTTTACTACAGCACCTGGACACACTACACAGACCTTGTTTAGACAGAAAATAGCAGTTTCCTATTCGAGTGGGCTCATCTGCACAGGGAAGTTTTTGTGCAAGGGCTCAAGTGTAAATTAAAAAATGCAGAACAACTATTTCGAATTATCTCTTCGTGTGGACACTGTTATTCAGCCCTAAGAGTTTCTTTGTGAGATTTAGCTTAATCCGTTTCCAAAGCGGATTAACCTAAACCACACAAAGGACCTCTTACTGCTGAGTAAGAGTGGCCGCATGGAGAGATAATGAGGAATAGTTATTCTGAGACAGCCACTTCGACTGCATATTTGGGCTTTTCTGCTCTGCGTCAACAAGCCCAAAGCCGTACTGGAAAGGGAAGACTGTGGTTCTAGAAATGTGGGAAAAAATAGTGCCGGGGCCATATCCTACCCATTAAATCTTCTGCTCTATGCACAACGGCTGCTCCTGCTCCAGTCGGCACAGTCTCTGGCTCCAAACCAGGCTGCATTATTCAATACCTACTTCTCTAAGCTCACGATTTTGAATCCAGCCACAAACTTCAGCTGCAGACAGGGTGCGCGGGGAGAAGAACCTGTGGCGAGCAGCCCTGCCAAGTCTGCCACCCTCAGTACACATCATCTTTGATCTGACAGGCTCACCCATCTGGCTCTCCAGCAACACCCAGCACTGCCACGGCACTGCCACAGCTCTCTGCCTACTGCCAAGGCCAAGCCACTACACACGGCTGCTGCTGCTGCTGCAGTCTTCATGCATACCCAGGCTTTGGGGACGGACTGCCTGCACTGTCTCCATTCCTGATCAACACAACCACTCTTCTGTGGGAGAGCTGATAGCTCGCTGATACTTAATTTTAGGCCCGCACAAGCCCCTAGACATTAACTTAACATGCATGCTCCAGCATAACAAACTGCTATATGACTGAATCCAAAACACAGCATGGGCTCCCCCGTGCTAAAATACTCCCTCTTGCACCGTCTTCCCCACATAGGTTTCTACTTCAAAATACCGCTCTCTGCATTTTACTGTTATCCCAAACTAACCAGTCAGAAAGGGCCAGAATTTATGGATTTATATTTGCATCACATTTGGGACATAGCGGGTATTTCATAAACAAAGGATACAAGAGGGAAGCCTGCAGTAGGTGCACTTCCAACGACGATGAAGGCAGCATAATTATGTCTTAAGGATCTCTGATAAGCAAATTTTTGTCTTGCTTTCCCCTCACCCAGAGAGTTTCATTGTGTAGGTATGTCAGAGAGAGATAAGCAGATATATTTTGGTGTGCCAAGACAAACCAAAATACTAAATCTCGAGGCTCCAGCTCAGGAACGGGAGCTGCAGCACAGCCACTCCTGGAAATCAAAGATGATGCTGGTTCACCACACTATTCTGGGCTATAAACCTGCTGCTTCAGGAGACCTGCTGAGCTGCCCTCAGTAATGCCAGAGAAGCCTGGCCCTCCCTGGGAGTGGGGAGCACTGCAGCCACCTCAGGGTTAGCCAGCCCAGCACCCACAAGCCAGAGCCTTTCCCGGTGCCAAGAACCAGGTTCTCCTGAAGTCCAGCCCAGTGATTCACAAGAAATGGATGCTCAGTAGATTGTGCCGAGCATATCGTAACACTCCGACTCAGCTGCCTTCTCCTGGAGCAACGCTTAGGGTTGCCAGCTCCTACGATTTTATAGCCAGTCTAGCGATACTTGCTATTTTTCTTTAGGGAAGAACCTCAGCCTCCACTTACAGCACACAGCAAGCTCCTGAACTGCTGTAGAGAAAAGTTTGAGAATGAGCGGAGTATACCCTGCAGGCTCAGGAACCAGAGAACAAATAAAGAGAATACAAAATGTATTATTTAAGAAACAGAAAACAAACAAAAACAACACAAAAAACCCCCCACCAATCCTCATGATCTTTTGATGCCTGACTCATGATCCTGGAACAATTGGGTTTGGCAGTACTATACATTTTACAGCATTTATTCACAGCTGAAATACCCCAACATCCAAATCCTTCAGAGTTCTTGAAGCTAGTCGCAGATCTCCTGACTAAAACCAAGTGTGACAATTCATCCCAGCTGCCAATCCAGCCCCAAGGTGTCTTCTGAAGGTGCTTTTGTGCTGACTGATGTTTGCAGAAGCATTAAATTCCTGCTCACTTCACAGCAAGAGGTACAAGCCTGCACATTTCCCCAGTCCCGACATTAAAGCAGAGGGCTTACCTCCAGTACCTAAATAAGGTCTGTAGAGGACGGACATTGTGCCACAGAGTAAACACAACAGCATGAAGCAGTACCCTAAAGTCTGAATTATTTTGCAAAACATATCAAATTATCAAGTGAATTACTTTTACGGAATCCACATTTCTTCTGTGCTCTACACAAACCAAACACTAGGTTTCCCATTCATATTTAGTGGGTACTGAATATAATGTGTGTGCTTTACAGGATTCCATCCAAAACAATTTTATTGGGCTGCCGGTACGTGAATTCTATAAGCATTCAGGTTTGAATGTAGATTTTTTTTTAAATACAATCCTTCCCAACAAAAAAAACCAAAAGGAATTAGTGGTAAGAGATTTAGCCACAAAATTCTCAGCACCTTTAACTTCTTCTGTGGCTTAATTCCATGCGGCTCTGAAAATTCAGGACAAGACATTTGCACACTTTTGGGCATGTATTAATGAAACATTTTCTTTACTTTTCACTGCCAGAGCAATTAGCCAAATAAAGTATAGAGCATTTAAAAAGGAGAGAGTCACTACAGGAGCTTTCCAATTAAGTCTTCATGGATATTTCTGCAGTGTGAGTTTCAGGGATCTGTTGTTGGGTCAGTGCACCAAGGCGTGACCTACCTGCCATCAGGGACTCCTAGGATGCCAGTACAGCTCGCACACACAGCCCTCTCCTCCTCATGCATGTGCTCCTCTCAATACGGGACACTGACACAAATGATGCCCAGCTCCTTCCCCCCATACCACCACCATGTTCCTGCAACTCTCACCACAGTCTGCATACTCCGAGGATTGCTTTGTAGATCTCCAGGGAAGAGGTGTGTCCCATCATGGGCATCCAAGAACACCTCAAGAGGTTACTGCAGAGAAAGAATAGCCTCTCTACAGCTAAATATTAAAGACAAACACAGAGCTTTAAAAGCCCTTTTGGGACACTGCAGTGGAAGTTGCAAGATTGTGCTTCCAGATGGCTACATACACCTAGGACCATGCATACGCCTGGGACGCACTCCGCTTCTGGCCTGTCTGAAGGGACACTAGGAGAATTTTTAAATCTAGCTAAGATAAACCTAATGATTACTTGTAGGTATTTGTCTTTTCTTTCAAAGTGTGTAACTGCAAACCACACAAGAGAAAGAAATTAGGGACCAGGCTGGGCAGACGCACAGCTTCAACTCTAACTGCTCTGGGAAAAAATTCCTGATCCCTCCAAACCACCCAGCAGTCCCAGACACCCACTGTCCATGCACATCAAAGAGGCTGAGAACAGGCAGTACATTTCAGGTGGCTTTGCCTTCAGTTTTGCTTGTCATATTATGTTTTGAAAACACATTTTTACCTACTTAAAAAAAAAAAAGAAAAAAAAAAGAAAAAAATAGATACACCACTGCACAGTAAGATTCTTTGTTCTTGGGGATTCAGTCTACTTTATGGCTGTGTTCATTACATACTAGAAAACCCAGGCCAAATAGCGCTGCAAGTTCTCCCCCCAAGGTAACATTTACATTTACTTCAAAAGGCCTCCCTGCAGAAGAAAATGCAGACGTTTTTTAAACCTTTAAGTATTTTATAAGAAATATACTGTACCAAACCACCACCATTTTGGTTCTGAATGTTTTTGCCTGGTACAAAGGAAGCTAAAAGCAAGTTTTTGCCTAGCCAAAACAGCAGGAGGCAGGATCCTGGGATCAGTCTTTCACCCATGTTTCTGCCCCAAACCAGGTATCACTGAGTCACAGCGTGTACTCTGCAGAGAACAGGGAAGAACAGCACTGTTTTTCTCATTAAGGTTGTAGGAATGCATGAATAGATGAAAAAGGTTTTAAAGGAGCTTGCTTTCTGCAGGCAGCAGATTTTGGAGTTCCTTGTGCAGACATACCGTGCTCACTTTCATTTGCCTGTCCACACCGCAACAGAAAATTTTCATGCTAGAATCCCACTCCTAGGGCACCCAGATCTCATTCCTTATCACCATACTGGCAGCACACAGATGGAGCAGATCAGGTGCACATTGAACATGGGATTTCAAGACAACAAGCACTCTACCCACTTAGAGGAACACGTAAGGCACCCAGCTAGCATCTGCTTTACACCCAAAAACTTTCTGCTAAAACTGTTTTATGAAGTCTTAATACCTTCAATGAAATCAAAGGTAAGAAAAAAAGAAGGAAAATAACCATAAAAACCCTTTAAAAAATCCCAGCCTCAAAATACTACTATCCACAGGCTGAATTCAAAATTTTGACCTAGCAAGCTTAATAGCGTACTATTAAAACAATTTTTCCCCCAGTTTTCTTTCACCTTTGGACACAGATAAGCAGCATGACTGTGCCAGAGCAAGATGCAAGAGTCTTACAAGACTAGCGAAGCACCTAAATGCAAATAAACGCATTGGTCTTAAATGGAGTCTCATGCTGTACCTTCCTAGAGACACGCTGAACATAATTTCAGTTTAATATTCTGTTTCTCATTATGGGCCTTGGAGACTCTCTCAAGCACCATGAAAAGCAGTATTAACCCAGTCCTCGGCACTGGGGGCAATCCAGCCCAATTATTCATGCTAGTCTTTTACTTCAATTTTTGTAGCCTTACCTTAATGTTCTTAAACAAATCTGAAATGAGGGTGGCTGACAAACAGTACAGACTTTACTTAAGACATTATAGACAACCATGTTCTGCAGCCTTGAGTCATTAAACTAAAAACCCCTGCTGAAGCCAAGGGGAGTTTCATTGGGGCTGGGTGTAAAGGCTGCAGCCCTAACACAGAGCTCACGGTAGTCACAGCCAAGCACTAAGAAACAAGAACGTTAAAAAAGAAAAAAGAAAGGAAAAAGGAAGGGGAAGAATAAAATAAAATAAAAAAATATGGGGGGAGAAACCCCATACACTCTCCTCTCTTTGTAATCAAGCTATAAAGATTAGCCTCAAATCCTGATTTCAGAGGTAGGGGAAAGATAAGAAATGATTTGCAGGTGTTAGCGTTTTTCTACAGATCTTCGGAGCAGCACAACTGATTTCAAGATGAAAAACTGGCTTAAATATACTTGGCGAGTAGACAAGACACAGCATCGGGTGTAGAATCAGTTTCTATCCCTATACATTACACATTACATTCTTACAGGAACATCAGCATGCCCACAAAATACCCCTCATTGTTCCATAAAAAACGTGATTCCATTTTCATGTATGCAGAAATGGGTGTAAAGCTTTGTGCAAGAGCAGCCAGGTCCCAGGTGCTGTGGGCAGGCACAGCAGCAACAAATGGGGACACCAGAGAAGCCTGACATATCACAGGCCAACTGGCATCTGCAGCCACTTCATCTCTGCTGAATGCCATTACCTGGCTCTACTTTTATTTACCAAAAAATAAGACTGTTTTTACTCCACAGAATTAATGTGGCCTGGGGCAGATGCCAGCAAAAAGGGTGGGAAAAGTTGCCCATTATTTAGGTTTTTTTAACAGAACAAGGCAAAACAGTTTGCTGCTAGAAATAAACATTAAACCTTGCAGAAACTCACACACACCCCCAAAAAAAAACCCCACCGCTGCTCCCCCCCCCACTCCCTCCTCCGCCTCCTCTCCCTCCAACATTGTAAGTAGCACAAAAGATCACATTACAAATGCCAGCTGTGGCTCTTTTGGAAGGTGGCCTCCATCTCAGAGGTAGTATATGTTCCTCACAGCCTAAGTGGTTGCTATGGTAAATATGCTTTTTATTGAATAGCAGAGTGAAACAGCTTTTAAAGAGACCCATAAGAACCCCATAAATGGTCAAAATACAAGGCAGATCAACCTCAGGCTCCCTGGAAACAGGTTTCTCTCATTTTCCAAAAATGATTGTGATTCGTGAATTTTTAACCCATTTTTTTAGTGTGTATTTGAGTTGTCCACTCATCTTCACCTCACCCACACCCAGGTGGAAAGGCTGGAGAGGGGCAGGGGAGTCAGGACCCCAACCAGCCCCCCAGCGTTATAAGCTGCTTTGGCTTTTAAAGACACATGCCTGCTCTCCTGCACGGTGGGAGGCTTTGGGGACAGAGGATGCTCTTCACTGGGAAGAGCAAGTGATCTCTAGCAAAGCTACCCACCAAACTCAGCCTGCCCTCCCAAGGCTGCAGCCAGCCAGGAGACACCTCCTGCTCCCTTGCCATCAGCTCCTACAAGCCTGACACCACTCCACCACACTGGCCCCAGAGCCCTGGGAACACTCCCATCCCCTGTGCTAGTCCTCTAGCACAGCAGTAAAAAAAAAAAAAAAAAAAAAATCAAAATAAGAAATAAACAAAGTAATTCCTTATTAAGAGTAAGATGATAGGAGGTTTTGATGGCTGTAGATTTCTAAATAACCAGCCAAACATCTTTTCTCTGATCTCCTCTTCCAGTGATGGCCCAAACGGACGGGAAGGAAAGCCATGTCATTCTGAAAAAGTGAAGCAACCAGCGCTAGATACCAACTAGGAAAATACCAGTCTTGCTCCCACCGCTCTCTGCCATGTTGAGGGTTAGTTTAGAAACTGTGGGCTCTAAAAGACAGAAAACCTTTTTTCTTTCTAAATAAAGAGCTAAGGCACTCATAGCAAAGGACTGACACTTCTGAAGTGAGAGACAACAATGGAAAAAGAAGCTTCTCAAAAATGTTTAGTATGATTTGAGACTTCTAACACAACAAATGTGTACCTTGGATGATCTACCAGCTACATCAGCTTTAGACTGTATAGCAAAAAATAAAGAACATGCAAGGTTTATTTTCCTGGGAACCATGCTATCATCCAATGGCTATAAAAGTCATGTAAAACTTGGTGATCAAGTGTTTCAGCACACGTGCCATCTTCTCCAGAGATAAATTTCCCAGATGACCTCTCGGAGCTAAGATGCTCCTTAACAATAGATGGCACCGACACTGTTTAGACCTCCATGGATGCTATTTTAGAAAGTAAACTAAAACCCCAAACCCCTCTCACAGAAATTTGTATTGAACATTTCAAACTCAATATTGTTTTTACAACAGAAGCAAGAAAATTTAACCGGGAACTGAACATTTCAAGTGAGAAGTTAATAAATAAAGCTATTTTTAGCAATGCTACTCATTATAAAAAGTTTTATATTTTTTAGGTAAGCAGTAAACATGTTATAACACATTTTATACTAAATAAGAAGTCATCACAACATAAAGGGACATGTGCTTTGTTGAGCCTTCACCCAGGAAAAATGCTCACAAACTTTCATTCAAGATTTTGCAGTAAGAAATTTTTTTTTAGTAAATCCCATAGGACAGGCTTCATTTTTACTTTTTTAAGGCTTTCCACCACGCCTCTTCAGTTCAACATTGTCAGATGTGTAAATCAGCCTGATTGGACTTTGCTGTCACTAAGCAATCCTGCAGTGTGTAAATGTAAAGCATTTTCAACTCTCTGTTCTCCTATGAGGCACATGCATGATAATTCCGTAAACAGCCCAGCCATCGCAACTGTATTCCCTCCTTTTACCATGGGCTTGTTAGGGATTTTGTTTGTTTTGAAGTATTTCTCTTTTAGCTTGTGTAAAAGAAAACTGATGATAACCAATGCTATTAATGTCAAATGCGCTTGCTTTTTTTTTTTTTTTTTTTTTAAAATAAATGAAGAACATCTTTCTGTGTTTACTTACAACAATGTGTGCTGGAGATGGAGACCTAGCATCCTTGAGGGCTTGTCTACTCTGAAGGCTCCCTGCCTGAACATCAAGCAGTGGCCATTTCATCTGCAGATACTGGATGGAGGAAACAAAAATGGGGAAAGAAAAATGAGTTCAGAAAAGAAAGGCAAAAAAAATAACAAATCTTAGGTAACATGGGTAAAAAGATATAAATTAAAACTTATGCAAGGAACTGAAACAAAAATTAAGACAACTTCACATGTTTGTGGAAACAAAATCTGTGCATAACACCAACAATTTCATACCACCGCGTTACATTCAGGAATAAGAAAATAAAGCAAATTGCAAAGAGTATTACATTGATTTTGCTAATCATAGCAAATCTAGAAGAAGAATAAAACCCACACAGAAACAAAACACCAAAACCATGGAGAGGATGGGACAAGGGAGGGGGAAGCAGATTATAAATCTCAGGAGAGGGAAAACACGTATCATGGGTTAAGAATATAACCTCATTATTTAATAGGCCATCCATCAGCCCTCTTTCAAAAAATGCACCATGTCAACTCCTCCAGCTTCCCAGTGCTGTACAAGCCCTAGAAGCAGAGATCTACCCCAAAAAGACCCACCACTGCTGGGTCTCAGCACCTCTTTTCTCTATTCTTCACCATTTCAGAAGTCACCATGGATTATTTTCTGCTTGTTCATCTTGTCAGACACCCCTTAAGGGACTTGCACAGTGTGACTTATTCAATTACAAGGCCAAACTTAATAAGCTCTCCCACTGATGATGTCCAAGGCAGAGTACAGCCTGGTGCCTCAGGCCCAGCTGTGCTGGCCAGGTGCTTGGGGATAGCCACAATTCCTTCACATCACTGTCATCGGCAGATGCTGAACACACACAGGCAGCAAGTCTACAGCATAAAGGGGTGTTGATTCAAAAGCAAAAAAGCTTAACTGCACTTCAAGAAGGAGCAGGACATTCCCACAGATTCAATCAGCATCAAATATCGACTAAAACTTCTGCTCTTGGGCATGCCTGTCCTCTCACTAAACCCACTGGAGGAGTCATTGCACCCCAGCCGATTGCACAGCGGAGCTCAAAGCTTCCACCAAAGAGGTGAAGTTTCGAGCTGGTATCCAGATTGCTGCATCAGAAGTGCTCGATTCTGACCACAAGCAGCCCCACAGAGAAATTAGTTAGCCCAAACAGACTTCTGCACGGCACATCTAAATATAATTTCAGCCCAAGCTTTTCTCTCTGCATGGTGCTGCACTGTGCCAAATAGGCATACTGGTTAATACGTGATCTCTAAAAGCCCTGTATCATGCTGGAAGAAATGTGTACTATCACATAGCTTGAGCCTCCTCCCAGAACTAAGAAAAGCAGCTGTATGCATAGAACAAGCTACTGCACAACCTCCTACTTAGCACTAGGCTCTAGTTGACCTAACAGATCTATTCCTAGAAAATATCTAGAGAAATAGTTATGTTTACCCATTCTCCACTTTTTTTTTTTTTTTTTTTGTAACCGTAATCTTGAAGGAGAGCCACACACAAACAGCCCCTGCCACCCCAGGCAAACAACGGAAGCCATATCTAAATCTCCATTAAGGAAGGAAGGAGATCTGGTTCCATGCTTTCAGCACATCACTATCACATTTGCTCACGTATGCAAAACATTTGCTAGCATGCAAGGCCCGTTCGCTGCAAGACCCTGGGCACCAAGGTGACCAAAAGCAGGGTTCAGCAGGAAGATGCGTTACCAATTCCCATCGCTTGGAGGGCCTGAGATTTCTGAGCTACTGGAATGCAAATAAACAAACCCGTACTCTGGATTTGTGCCCCATACGAGTTCCTCAAGTTCCAAGAAGTCTTGTTTTTATTCATCTCCACATTTGGGATTTGTGCAATGTGGACCAGAATACTTCAGCACTTCTTAAAAACAAGAAATAAAACCCAAACAAACCAGAACTAGTCTACCATAAGCAACATTTCTAACTCTTGCAACGATTGTAAGCCTCCAGATATTTGATCACTTGTATCAAATCCCTGCTCTTCAACATAGGTGACCACAACATAAATTTTCAAGTTGGGATGATGTTAAAGTAACTTTCTAACCCTTTGTGGTTTCAAAAATGTTCTTAAAAACACAACCCAAGTGCACAGAAAATGGACCCAAAACCTAAGCTGACTGAGAGCCTCTTAACTTGAGGGGAAATCTAATTGCATTGCAGACTTGCAGATGGCACTATTAAACAAGTCAACTGCTACATTTTTAGAAGTCCATCAGTTGTCTTAGTGACGGTAACACTACCACATAAAGGGGCATATGAATTTGCAGAAAGGGTCCTGATGAGTCACAGCTGCTACTGGCTTCCTCAGGTTTTCCAGCCAGCTAGTGAAGTCTTTTTCCCTTTTTCCAAGCAAAACGTCCTCACAGGATGTACACCTCGTGGTACATGACTCTGTTTCAAACTCCACAACCATTTTGGAGAGTGACAAGTTACTGCTACCACAACTAAAGCACTTACAAGAACCTGCCAGTTCAAGCAATGGCGTTTCAGGAAATGGCCACTAAGCCATTACCCACCAAAATAAACCAACCACCTTCATTTTGCCATGACCACTCCATGGTCACGAGCAACCCTGGAATATTCCTACAACCATGACAACCCATGAAGGAGCTCAAGTCAGCCGCTGTCCTAAAACACAGGCCAAGAAACACATGGCCTTCTCTGAGACTGCCCCAAAGGCAGACTGAGGCACTGACACAGCAGCATGAGTAAGCTCACATCAGATCCTGTCCAGTCAGTAATTATTGCAGGGATTACAAAGCCTTCAGGACTGTCAGTTCTGCTGGCTTTTACGAGCAATAAATCTCCTTAGAAGAAACAAAGCAAAAAGGTATGGTTGCTCCTGCTCCACTCAGTCTCACAAGAGCCCATACTTTCAGTGCAGGTGCTCCCACACCAGGCTGACCAGCCTTAGTGCAAGACGACAGTTTCAGATCTTACTGCTACTTTGCTTTTCTGCTTTTAAAACCTTTAGTTTGAACTCTCAGTAAAGTCTTCTTAACCACCCCTATCAAAGAGGACCCCAGAAGTCTTGAGAGTGCAAAGGCTAAAACAAAACCAAAGCTGCTTCTCCTCTTGGACATGCATGTGGAACCCAGCAGGAGCGGTCCAAGCCCAGAGGGCTCCATCTTGCACACAAGGACAGACAGTGTCTTCCATTTCCACTAGTGGATAATACACCAGTGTGGGGAAAAAAAGGCAGTACCCACAGAATGCAGTATGCACAAGGGTCAATAAAGCAGCTTCCACAAGCTCTACCAAGTGGCCAGGATCCAGAGTAGCATCCCAGCCCCGCCAAGGGCAAGATGCTCTGTCTGTCAGATAAACAGAGAGGGCCAGAGCCCACAGCCAACGCCTACATCAAGTTTACTAACCCACAGCTTCAATGGCAGGACATTTGCAAAAGAAAAAAAAGTCCAATTTGCTCGCTTCAGAATGCCAGCCCCGTTGATAAAAGTATGAAATATTAGCATTGTTTAAGGTGACGAGCTTGACTGAAGGCCTCCTCATCCAAGAATTGTCATGCCTGTAACACAATATTGATGTGGTGGCTTATAATTCTTACTTTACATAAAAGCTTCATTGTGTGCCAAATTCAATCTCCACAGGCTACCTGAGCCACAGATTTTTACGAGTCTACATTTCAGCGCTGCAAGTCTACAATACACATAATTTTCAATTATGTTAGGGCAGAACAGGATCACTGCCTATATAACATTACTGGTTGGAGGAAATGAGACTCAGCCCTACTGCCGAGAGAGCTAACTGGATCCAGATGGCGGGCTGAGCAAGGCAGCGGTCCGAGGGAGCAACGTCGCAGCAGCCGCCCCCTCCACAGCCCTCTCTTTCACGGTGGAGGGAGACACCAAGCCATGGCCAGGGCTGGCAGCTGGGATGGGAGGATGCTAGGGCAGGGGGGGAGTCGCATCACAGTGTGGGGAGAGCAAAGGAAGATGGGGGAGAGGCATGGTTGCTTTTGCAGGTTTACTACTGCTACCCTATGCTGTGATATTCTTATTAAAGAGAAGAAAAATTAAGTACTGTTACAGCAGAGAGGTAAATCCTTTCCTTCCTCAAGCAACTAAATAGCAGGAAATCCTCTTCTCTCGGCCCTAAATGCAGATTTGAGCCAGACAGTTCCTCTGATTTGCAAGGAGTCCACTAAAATCCGAAGCCGACTTTCCCAGCCTTCTGACACTGCTTTTACATTCCTGCACTGGGGGGGGAAGGGTAGGAGAGAGAGAAGTTCCCACCATCCTGCTCCTGCAAACACTGGACACATGCTCACTCCTCTCCTGCTTCTGTGTCTCAGTGTGGAAATTAGGATTTGCCTGTACAAACATTGAACTTTTCAACAAATTAACTCTAACAAATCTGTGCAAATTATTTTGGAGCAAAACTGTTGAAATGGGCTCTGCTGGCCTGCTTTTAACATTTTTTTAAATAATGTCATCTTGGCGTAAGTATTTTATTCCCTGTTTAACAATATGATCTGATGGGGATCATTAGCATGTGTGTGTTTAAAAAAAAAAAAAAGAAAAAAAAAGAAAGTTTTATGGCAAGTCTCAGAGAGCTTAAGCAAAATAATTGTTAAGCTCCAGGCCTCTGCACAAAAATTAAAACACGTATGGGGTGAGCGTACTTGAGAGAAACCAAAGCTTTTAAAAAGGCTGTTAAATTGTCAGCACAAGGGAAAAGGCAAATGATTTGAACGGCCCAGATTTTTTTCTGCAGAAGGGGAACAAAAAAACCCACCCTACCCTCCACTCCGATGAGCATCACATCCACACCTCCCCATCCACAGTCAGAAGGTCCTGCAAAGCACAGACCCACCGAGAGCAGCTCTGCATGCCCACCCCCACCCCAAATACCACCCAAAGCAGCTGCCTTCCTGGGCACCAGCAGGGCAAACAAACATCCTTCCCAAGATTTCACAGCAGAGTTGGTCAAAAGCAAATAAAATTCACATCCAAAACTAGAGGAGTTTGGTGGAAACTCTTACTCACAGCCAGCAGCCACCCCCCGCGCCAGGGCTGGGCTTGCAGCAGTGTGGCCCCGATAGAAGGGATGGCACAGAGCTCACAGGTGTTTCCTGCACCGGTGTCCAACCTGGACCTGCTCTCTTGTCACGCTATTGTTTTCACTGCTGAAATGCCCTACGAGTGATGTCCCACAGCATATAAATACATAAACGCAATTAAAAAAAAAAAAAAAAAAAGCAGTATTTTTAAACAAGGAAAGCTGCACAACACTCCAGCTCAGGTTTCCTGCAGCTGGTGCTTATTAGCTCCCAGGAACTGAAAAAAGGAGGAGGAGGGCTCCTGGAGTCAGCTTGATGCCTTGGGCCTCCAGTACATCCCCTAACCATGGGACTACTTCTCCACCTTCAGAGTCTGCACTTTCACTCTGGATCTCAACATGACATGCAAGTGGAAATATTCCTGATCCTAGTTTTGCTGTTAGCCTCTCCCTTGGCCAGTGTTGCAGAATAACATGGAAGTACATGTGTGGACATCAACTTTGAAGCTCAGGAGTTTCTCCAACATTTAGTTAGCAACTCTTCTGGGAGAAAGCATCTAGATAAATTTTAACCTGAGATAATCCAGTAGTAACAGGAGAGTGCAATGTTGTGGGGAGGGCTGAGGTTTATGAGGAAGGCACTAGGAATGAAGAAAGAGCTTAACAAGACTGTAATTGCTCTCTGCGGGCAAGAAAAATAGTTGCAAAAGGATACTCTTCTTGGTACCTACAAAGAAATGACTGCAACCTGCTAGTATCCCCACTTAAGTCAGAAGGTAAAGCCTCTAAGGCTTTAAATGTAGACCCTCAGCTTCTGCTCCATCCCTTAATTTACCTCAACCTCTTATTTTTGGTCTTCAGTTATCACCTTGTTTGTAGAGGTGTGCAGTATGAGACCAAAATCTGAAGGATTTATTTTAAATAACTGAAGGAGATTGCTGAAGGAACTTTAAAAGGGCCTCCTGTTTCTTGCAATCTGCAATGTCTGGAATTTTTTGTGTGAGAAGTAATAGACACCACCCACGACGTTCAGCCCTTCTACAGAATATGTAATGTACCACGACGAGGCACAGGGGAGCTGCTCGGAATGAGAGCAACGAGGCTCATTTCAATGAGATCGATCCTTTCCACACAAAAGATTTCCCCACAGCATTCAAGAAATTAAAGTATGGAATTATGAAACATGAAAATATTTACCACATAGCTTCGTTTTTTTAAAAATGATTTTTCATGATTTTTTTAATTAATGTCACTCATTAAACTACTGCAAGACTACAAAAACAAGTGATTAAATAAAATATATAAATATGGAAAACGTGGCACACAAAAAAAAGAACTAGTGTGGTGTACCTACACAGACACATGCACATAGGGCACTAAGTCCTCTTCCCAATTTAAAATGCCACTTATTCACCAGCATTGCTTTCAGCCAAACCATCTTGTGATACACTCCTGAATAAGACACTTCTAGAGCCTTGAATTTCCCTGTTATTGAGAACTTGAGTGACCTTGTCTCCTTCCCTTCCAGTAATACACAAAAGTCCCTGAAACGGGGGCCTTGAGCTGCACATTTGAATATTTTGCCTGTGCCTTTGTCACATTGCTGAAGCACTGCTAGGGCGTAAAAAGGAGATGGTAGAGCTCTCCTCAGCCTGAAAGTTACAGAAATGCATTAGCGATTAAACAGTTTGAGATCTCAAAGGAGGGATGCCCGAAAGGAGAAATCCTTCAATCTGGAAGTGTCTCACTGAAAGCATAGAGCCGTCTAAGGCAACAGGCAAAGAGGATGCCTGTTTTGGGGTGGAACAAGGCACAAAGAAACAGCTTGAGCCCCATGGACACCTCAACAACTGCAGGTCCCTCTTGGCTGAGCAGACAGACAAAGTGGAGATGGAGGAACATCCCAGAAGCGCAAGATAAGTTGCTTTCTCCTGACCTAATCACCAGTCTCCATGCCCTCACAGCACACATAGCTCTTCATCTGCATCTACGATGAGATGCAGTGTAACAGCTACATCCCATTACTACTGCGGCACGTCACCCCTGCTTAACACTGTTTTTCTATGCACAGTGATAAAGGCACGAAGGAGGCTGCTGCAGGAGAGAGCTAACAAGAATAAGCAAAATCTTCCTTAAAAATTATTGCCTATGAAAGTTCAAGCACATTCAGATAATTATTTGCTCATTCTGACACGCATGAAAGGCATTCTTGCCATCAGTTCTACTGACATACTGAAGTAAAACAGGTTTTTTGCTTCTAATGAATGCAAGGTTGGTAGACTACAGTTGAGATCTAACACATTGGTACTGAGCATGAAGAAGCTAAGTAGAGGCTAATCAGCTACTGCAGGAATTAAAAATAATTTTTTTAGCTTTACAAGAGGAAGAGTATTCATGTGACACAGAAGTACAGCATTACTTTCTGCAGTTCACATGGTATCTCAGCAAAACAACTGCAGGCAGTGTTTCTCGATCCTGGGTGGAGCTTGGGAAAGCACCACTACTTTTTTCACATTTAATTTGAAAGCCTCCACATCCCTCGCTGCACAAATCAGCAGGCCGGCTGAGTACTCTTTGGATGTCTACAAAGTACTGTTCCAAAAGACAGGCACAAATAAAAGCATAATTTTAATCTAGGTGCAAGAACAAACTTTTTATCAACTTACTTTAAACCAGTGGGGGAAAAATCCAGCTACATCTTCAAACTACTTTACCCAGATTTTCTCTGCAACCTGTTCTGTTCCACTCAAGCATAGAGCTTCCATTCGAGAAAGAATGGGACAGCCAGACAATCTCAACAGTCTTTCTGTAGATATGGCTTGTTTAGGCTCAAAGCTAAACCAGTCTCCAAGACTCACCGAACAATTTGATGTACAGACCCACATTTAATTCCTCTTCCTGGCAATCTCCCAGAGAGTGAGAGAACAATTGGTAACTAGTGTTTGCATGAAGTCCAAGAATGCATTTTATGGTCTATAAAATATAATTCCTTTCCTCCCCATTAAATAAAGACAGTAAAAATATCTGACAGCACGTTAGAGAGAGAGATCACGGCACTGAACTACCTCCGCTGTAACGGAAGGGCTGCTCCAGGGGAACCTTGCCTCCCTTAAAACTTTCCAACTCCATTAAGAGCATAACTCCATTTGTAAAGGAGGTACGATAGCTTTACGCTTTGCAACTACCTTTTTAATTTTTTTTTAATTATTATTATTTTATTTTTTTAGAAAAAAAGCAAAAAAATCCACACCAAAATAAACCAAAATAAGAGAGCTCAGTGGTCAACCAGCCTGGTTCTCCGTTAATCCCATGGAACACACCTGCCCTGCACGGCTCCCCACGGCGGGGGGCCAGGGGGCCCACCACAGCTCATCCCATCTTCCCCTCACTCCCACCACACAGAGCCTGGAGCAGGAGTTACATGTTTCCTAATTATGGGGAGCACTAACCAGACTCCTTCGGTACCCTGGTGGCAATGCCCACCAGGAAAGTCATCTCTACACGACAAGGATGCAAAACTCTGCTGCACAGAACCGCCTTCCCCTGCACATACGTGTGAAGAGACAAACCAGGCAGAGGCCTACCTCTGTGCACCTCCATCGGTCCTACCTGCCTTCCTCATTTCTCACTATCATTGCAGACTGGCAGTTGCCCAGTCTGTTCTCTCAAGTGTTTCCTATTTGTAGGAGGAAAAAAAGTGTCTGATTTGGTTTCCTACGGCACGGAGGGATGGCGGCTGCGGCAGCAGGCTGGCTGTGCGGTGGCAGCCCTCGCATGGCAGCACCGTGCCCCACTCCCACCAGACGGAGCACAAACGGTTTGCCACACACTTTCTGTGAGGAGCCATGCCAGTTCAGATGGCTCTGTTTACAAAACCTGAGCCATAAGAGTGTTGATTTATAAAGTGCTCAGCACTACAGCTATCAAAAGCCAGCAGACGTGTGACAAGGGCAAGATGGGAGAAGGCCACCCAGCGAGGCGCGTCCGCCTCCAAAAAGGCCTCTCATACAATCTGGATCAGGGTTTCTTTTTTACCTTCACTCTTTGATCCAAATTCTCATTTCAGATTCTGTGAAGTACCTGCAAACGAGAGGCTCAGGTGGGTGGGATCCCAGAGTAAAAGTGCTACAGGAGAATGTAGCTGTTTGCTTGTTATTGTAACATCGCCTAACGGGGCTTTACTCAGAGAGTCATATTTTCTCCCACTGTTGGGTAAGTGAAACTCATGACTCGAATCACTACCACAAAAATTCCTGTTGATGTAGCAATTCTGGGTGAACTGCTGGGAGCCACTCTCTAGTAAACCCAGCAAATTTCATACTGAATTTCCTGTCAACTCCCTTGCGGTTTCCACGTGTGATTGGGTCTTCAATGCAACAAGGGGTTACTGCAGAATAGATGGCTCCAAGGGTTTCAGGCCCCCATGAAAACCAAGAACTTGCAAAATTCTCTTTCCCAAGGGTTGGTAACTTTTGTCTATATCTTTCTTCTTCTTCTTCTTCTTTTTTTTTTTTTCTTAAAAGCAAACCCAGAAAGTTAACTCAAAAATGTAACCTAAAGGCAACCTCAGGAAAAAGTCCTGGAGGTAACACTGAAACCAGCAATATTCTGACCTCCTAGAAGAAGCTGGGAAGTTTGCTGTTGAGGTTATTTTGTTTTTCAGAAAGCCTGCCTTACAGGGGGCAGGGCGGGGAGACAGGGGGGACCCACACACAGAAAAAACTAAACAAAACCCCAACAACTTCCCACTACATCGTATCCTGGTCCACATTCCTCACCATAATCTTTTAACTCAGTTGCATGGAGATGTCTTTGAAAGATGTAAAAGAGGTCGAGAGTCCCCTCAGCCAATTGCACTGGCTGAGAAACAAAACTTGTGGGCTGGGGCAGGATTTGTGTCAGACTGACCTTCTGCGAGACCAGCTACTCCTCTGAATAAAACCCTCTCGCTGCCTCTGCCAGAATCCTCCTGCCACTCAAGTATCATCTTGCTGTAACAAATTACTCCTAACCCAGGATTACAGCTGCTTCCAAATCCCTCCTAGAGAGCCAGGAAAGAAACGTTCCCTCCCAGGATTTGGCACCAGTTGTTTTCCCTATCAATAAGCCTACTTGCTTCTCCAATGGCATCAGTCCATTGGGCCAGAAAGACTGCTCCCACCCATTCTCCTTCCAAATGCAAACTGGATGTCTCAATTGTCCATCAGAAGAGGAAAAGGCGAAGGCTTGCCTTCAGATACCCATGGAAAAGACACCCTGTCTGGCCAGGGGCAAAGCTGACTCCTAGTTAAGTAGGAAGAATTATATTTAGGCGGAGGACTAAGTGAATCATTTGGGATGAAAGCAAAACCAAACAAATGGAGTATTCACTAAATCTGTGCTGTCACCTCTTGTTCCTGGGCAGCCACCCCATGTATTTATTTTCTGGTTTCCTCCAGCACCACCAAAACAATGCAATATGCATTTATGGTATTTAAATGAAACATTTTAAAAATATTCTTAGTTGAATCATCAGCCACACAAACTCTTCCTCAAGAACAACTGAAATGTTTTTTCTTAAGGGAGATGCAGACAGAAAAAATGCTAAAACAAACATGGTCCAGAATTAACACCACTATGAATTATTTTTCCTGATTTAAAAGGCACCCCAATGAAAATAAGTCCTATTCATATAAAATCCAAATAAAGATGTGGCATGCCTCCCAAAAGACATTTTGAGTTTTCAAGTAATGGTAGGTTTTGCATTAAATTTACACAACTTTTGTTGAATTGGTGTATTTTAAGGACAAAGATGCTACTAGAAGTTTTCGAGCAATGTTCTTTTTGTTTATTCAGAGAGACAAATTATCCTCAGTCAAAACAGCTATACTGGCATACCCACTCCCTGAGCTAAAGTGACTAGGAAGAAAAGGCAAACAGCACAATGTACTAACAGAAAATTATCCTTTTGGTTTTAATGAACGGGGGTGGGGGACAGAAAAGGAAAATCCATTTTTTTAAGCTGCAAATTGAAATCATACACTGTTCTATGTATCTATAGGAAAAAGAAAAACCAGATTTTCTTCTGCATAGGCAAAAACGCAACATGCACAAGCCTGCATTTTTCCTTTCAGAGGGTAGGGGGAAGAGAGGCAGTAGGGAAAATAAAAATAAAATCATAATTAAAAAAAAGTCCAAGTAGAAATGCTGGCTAGGATGGGGCCTCTGTCCCAAGGAGAAGGGTATCAGTAGCTCTCCAACAGCTCATGTCCTGGAGGGACTCTGCCCCATGTGCCAAATTCTTGTGGTTATGGAAGAGGTTTGTTTTGGAGAGGTGAGGATTGCTTTTCTGCAGCAATCCGGCAGCAAGCACCTAACTCATGGCCCCGGGGAGCAGAGTCTGCTCCCGCAGACACAACACGCCCGTGCTCCCCAGATTTGCATTTGTCACACTTTCATGCCACAGCCCCAAAGTTAAAACAAAGGAGTCATCAGAGCTGCCCTGAGCATATAAATCTGTAAATAGTCAAAATTGTTGCTCTTGTTCCTAAATATAGTGCAGGCATTTTGAACTGGCTGGCCCACAAGGCAACTCTTATATTTATTTAAGGACGGTGGTTTGGGAACACTGAGTGTTTTTTTAAAAAGCCTGTTCATGTATATTATGTTCCCTCTCTCAAGATATGAATATGCGGGGCGGGCGGAATTAAAGGTACCAGAAAAACAACTTTCACTTAAAAGAGCCAGAAAACAGGACAGAAAAACATATTTGGCTTTGTAATGCAAGCAAAATCTCCGAGGATGGTAAATGAGGTTCATGCAGAGTTAAATGCAGAATAGCTTCAACCCCACCATCTGATACAACTAGCAAATGCCTTGCTCCCTATGGGAGCTCTCCCCGGGATCGGGCACGTCCCTGCTCAGCCACTGGAAGGGAGGGATGCGGAGGACAGTGCTACCCAGGCACGGAGGGGACGCCCGACAGCTCCCTCGGCTGAGAAACGCCTGCAAAACATGGGGCTCGAGGAAAAGCCAAACCAGGGATGCGCGGCAGTTCGCCCTCCCGAAGGTGGCACAGAGCAGCCGATTTACTCCGAAATCCTAGGAGTTAGGCACCAGCTCGCACTTTGCAGGAGGGTGAGGGCTGGGGATGCGACAAGCCCGTGCAGGAGGAGAGGGCAGGAATCCCTGGGGAAAGGCAGGAGAGGCCAGCCCAGCCCTGGACCACCCAGGAGGCAGCTTGCAGAAGGGCACTCGTCTACGGGATGCTCTCTGAAAGCCAAGGGCCCAACCCAGGCGTGGGGCAGCGGCGCGGACCCCAGGGAGACAGGGTGGTCCCCGCAGAGGCTCGGGGCGAGCACCGGGCACATGCCAGCCCCCCACAGACCCATGAGAGCCACAGACAAACCGGCGGCACCAGAGCTTTCACATGCCTGTGCTAAGCACTCTGGACCCACAAGTGTCAAATGAATATTTTAGGTTTTAGCCTTACCTGTAATTGAAAAAAAAAACAGCAGCTATTCGAGGTTTGTTACAGCTGTACAGCTGTGTTAAAAAAAAAAAAAAAAAGGAAGGGAAAAAAAAAGAAAGCCTTTTCCTTTTTTTCTTAGCAGGACGGGGGGGGGGGGGGGGGGGGGGGGGGGGAGGGGGGGGGGGGGGAGGTGGAAGGGGCTGCATCGACAGCTCAACTAGCCAGAGGCACTTTGCAAGGAGGAAAGTAGAACTCAAGATGTGGGCAGGCCTCAGGTTTCAGAGCCTCAGGGCACATCCAAGAGACACCTACGTATTTACTGAACAGGCAGGAAAGCAAAGGCTCCAATCTTACAACATTTTATAATCTTATTGTGGACACTTATATTTTATAAGTTCTTGAGGATGAAGAGGCTGGGGCAGGGAGGGACACAACAAACCATGTTAGCTGTCTGGTGGGGTTTTGAGAGGCGGCTTTGTTTTTTTAAAGATGAGGTAGGATGACTGCATACAAGGGTAATTATAAATGAAGCAAGCAAGGATCAATGAGCTCCCTTTCATAGCAATAGCTTATTTATTTATTTTAAAAATCACAACACAGCATTTCTGTTCTATTTCCAAGTCAAATTTGTCCTAAGTGGAATCAGAGGAAGAAAAAAACAGGTTCCTAAACAGAATTTTGAGAGCATTAATAGACTGAAGAGCATCTGCGCAGGACAGTAAGTTGAATTCAGTGTTTCTGCATGCTGGGGAGCTAACCCCATAACCTCAGGAGGGACCTTTCATCTCAGCATACCTGCACACAAAAGGTCATTACAGTGCACCCTGCTCCTACTAAGGAGCTTACCTCTCACATGTAACATCAGCCTTATTAAGCAACGTGTGATGATACAATAGCTGCTAAGCTACTGAATATTGTTATTCTTTTCTTCCTGCTTCCCTATAACCACACCAAGATTTGCAACATATTGTTTGTAGGATGTTACCTGAAGGGCAGAGGAAACTCAAACTGCCCTGTCCTCCCCGCTCCCCAGGTGATCCCTCCTGGGGAGGATTTCCAGTGATGGCTATCAGGGGTAGCCCAAGTAGTGTAGAAAAATTCCTCTGACAGTGTATGGGTTTAATCAGAATAATTAGTTGCATTCAGGTTTTGTGTTGGTTTTTTTCTTTTTTTTTTTTAAAAAGAGAGAGAGAGAGAGAAATAATTATTTATCCAGGGAGGAGGATGAGAACAGCAAAGGAAAAACACAGGACCCCAATGTAATCACCCACCACCCTCTTCCATTGGTCCAGAAAAAGATCAGCAGCTCCTGCAAGACCTGCTTCAGGCTGTCATTCTGTGGAGCTGAATGTTTTGGCATCACTTCTGAATGATAATTGGCTCAAAAATTAACACGCCTCACTGTCCCTGTAGAAAGAGCCCTGTGGTCTCATCCAGTGGGGTCATTACCCGCCAGAGCATTCCACATTTCCTCGAGAGGGCACAAATGTCCTGAACTCCCACACACTTCAGAGCAGTTAATTCACTCAACAGGGCAAAGTATTCAGGTCAGGATTTTTCCAAGAACCCATAAGGACTTGGGCGCCTGATTGACTTTGCTCCTTTGTGAATTCCATCCCTTGCACTGGTGATTCAAGACCCACATGGAAGCACTGCTCAAAAGGTCAAAAATTTGCAAAAATATAGTGACTAATACTGTTTTATTTTATAACTAAGTTTACAGAAGCCTGAGTCGTATCGGACAAAGTGCTTGCACTCTCGAAGTCATTTAAAACCTCCTCTCTGAGTTTATTAAGGCCATTAACCGTTTTCCTCACCCGAGTCTCCTATTTTGTTCCAGGATGAAGAAGAATACGCTTCTGCCTGGGAAATAATGATATCCTTGATGCATCTCTCTCATACAAATGAGTTTGAAAACAAATGGAACCCTTTGGGTTTACTTTACTATAGATTTTAACACTCAAATTAATTATTCCACATATGTACGCACCAAAATACACTGCTGCAGACAAATCCATATCCTATCAGTCCCACATAACAATGCTTTAAACTTGTAAATGTATCAGGCCAGTTCATCCACCAGTGTCAAGCACCTCAGTGAAGTTGATGGGGTCTTCAGTGTTTTGCCCCTCAGAAACTCTGACTCCAACATCACTACCACCAATTCCAAATTAACAACTACTTGTGACTATCCTGCACTGTGCCTAGTAGCTTCCACCTCAGACTCCAAGCCATACAGAAAAGGGCCTGGCTATGCACCATCATGCAAAGCCATAAAATATTCCCCACTTTATTTGCAGTGCATTAAAAAAAAAAAAAACAAAACACCAAAAAAACCCAAAGCAACCTACACACACACACACACACAACATAGAGGCCACCAAAATAAAATAGCAGAAGATAGCAATGGAGACAATGGAGAAATGTATGGAGCAGCCATTCACCCACACGTCAGGAGCATTTCAAACAGAAGTGGGATGGGAATTAAAAAAAAAATAATTACCTGGCATGGGGAAGTCCATACTAGCCACTGTACACTTGGGCAAGGACCAGTTAGAGATTATTTTTTAATTATTATTAAATGAAAGGGGAAGGTAATTGTTTGCCAATAGGCTTTAGCTTAATCATTTTGAAAATGGAGGAAACCCAGCAATGACAAAGTGCAGGCAAGCTGCATGTCAAGGCTGTGAGGGTGCATATGTGGCCACCACAGCACCCTAGCCAACCATCCTGCTTCTTCTGTGCAGGAAGAATAAAAAAAAAAAAAAAGTAACAAAATAAAAAGACAAGCCTGCCCTTCAGTAGGGCCTAGATTAATTGTGAATGCAAATGAAGCCCTTCTGCAGCACTAGGGTCCATTTCCAGGGAAATGCGTGTGCTCGCCTCTGTTTACTCCAGCTCCAGCAATGCAGCACAACCTTCAGTCAAGCTATTAACTTGAACGTTGAACTTCACAGCGCTGGCTGTCTTTCTCAGCCATTCTTTTGATGTTACCTCCAAAGCAAAAGATCAAAGACTTTGAGTGTGGTGAGGGGAAGTCCCAGGCTCTTAGCCTACCAGCCTGTGATATATGTTAAAATCCTGGCCAAAAGAGAGAGCGAAGGGAAAAAGAAAGGAAAAGCTAGCAAAGAAAGCATCCTAGCAGAACTGTGACATGAGGAAGCGGCACAGCAAAATCCATGTGCCACATTTACTCGGGTTCTTGACCCCAGAAATGGGGCTTCTTTCTCTGCCCCTGCACTTTCTGGCAGTACAGGGTCACTCCCTAAAATCTGCAGCCCCTCATCACCCCTTCTGCCACAAAGCTGCACCTTGCACCCTGCCCAGAGAGACAGCAGATGCATGCCAGCAGAACACCCGTAATGGGAAAAGCATCCCCAGCCGGTACATTGAGCAAACCTACAGGCTTTGTAGGACAGGGAGAGACAACGCAGGACCAGGGCGCTCTGCGAGACGTTGAATTTCCATGTCCACCCCAGGCTCCTGGGCCATCCTGGATGAGTCACACAAAAATAAACCCTTCGCCTCAGCCTTCCTGCTTGTAAAACACAGATAATATTGCCCTGCCAGGGTAACAGCCTATTCTTCCTTGTGGGGCCCCGAGAGGCAGCGGTGCTAAAGGCCGTGCTGCTATCTGCAGGGGTCCAAGTCCACACAGCCCCTCACGTGTCACCACACCCCGGGCAGAAGGGGAAGCCCACGGCCACTGCACATCCCGCAGCTCCCACAGCCCCCGCCGGCACGGGGTTGCTGGAGACGGGGCTGCGTGGAGACAAGGCGGCTTCCACCACATCTCACCACCATCTCCTGGGAGCAGATCTGGGCACCTTTGGGAGGACTGGTCCTGCAGGAAAACATCTAGAAAGTCACTCTTTTTCCCCTCCCTCAGCCTGTTTTGGGTATTTTTTGTTTGTTTGGGGGTTTGGTTTTGTTTTGTTTCTGATTATTTCTTTTTATTATTTTTATTTTAGCTGTGTGTTTAGAAGTGGGCAATCTATTTTTTTTAAGATTCTGTTCAACCATTTTCCCCTTCCTGAGCCTTTTTTTGGGTTTATTTATATTCCCATAATACACAACAGTATTCCAGATTTAGACAGCGACACTTGGTTGACACGGTCAAAAGTGGATCCAGTGCAGCCTGTCTGCCAAGCCAAGCCCCTCATCCATCAGCCGAAGTCCTTTTACTGCAGGGTCATGAAGGAATCACGGACTGTTTTTCATTCTTTTCTACCAATGTCCCTCCTAACTCTAGAAACCAAAACCCTCTTATGCTTGTCAGCTCCTCCTCTTCTCCACCCCCGTGAATTCAACTCTTGGCATTCACCAGCATAAAAAGCCATGGGATTCAAAACAGAAATTCTTCAAAACAGAATTCATAGCATTAAGGAGTAAGTAGGATATTCTGATTTTATTGTACTTTACTTACTCCTACTTAGCTCTAATCCTCGCTCCCTAGACAGGGGCTCACTCTTGCTGTCAGTGAAGTCGATAGGAATTTGGCTATTGACTTCAATGGAAGTGGGATCAGATCCTCACATCTGTTGCACAGGGCAAGCAATATGCAGAATAAAAAAAAAAATATTGGTGTGGAGAGGGGGGGAAAAAAGGGGGGGGGAGGGAGAGAAAAACCTCAACACTGAATTGTAAAATGGTAAGTGAGCTTGGATCAGGATTACAAGCAACGTATACAGGCGAGCTCTGAATCTGCAAACACCAGGTAAGATCACCAATTCCTAGACCAATTCCTCCCTTCTTAAAAATGCAATTCAAACAACTACAGAAAAAAGAGAAAGAAAAAAACCCCACAAATACTAACCCACAACAAAAAATAACCCTCCAGTCACAGTTTCTAATACAAAAGGACCAGCTGGCTGCTCAGTAAATCTTTTTCATGACAAGGAATCCCTCAGCTCCCTTCCCAGCCCTCCTCTCCCCAGGGGTTCAGAGCACAAGCCTGAGCAGACCAGGCAGGCACATGCGAGGAGGCAGCAGGACCCTGGGACACAGAAGATAGAGCCGATGGAGCAGTGTGAGAAGTCAAGTACTCGTTGCTGCTCCACAGTGCAAGAAGGATCCAAAACAAACAAGACCTAGATCTGGAACGTGATCTTGCCCTGCGTCACAGCCCTGCGATAATGCACCAGGAGTCAGGATTTCTTGGCATTAACCATGCTATCAGCTTTAAACAAGCCAGTTCTCTATTAGCTATAAACAAGGGATGCAAAAGAAGTTGGGGAGGGAAGGATGAAAAAATAAAAGAGAACAAATAAAAGGGCAGAATTATATGTGTATCAGCCAATAAACTATATAAAATGTATGCAAAGAAGCAGCTGCCAAAACTGGGATAGGAAGAAAGGAAATGAGATACTGAAACAAATCTTGTACACCTCCTACCTGCGGAGATGCTGTTCAAGAATTAGCATCTTGGCAGAATAGTTTCTCCTTGTGATAAATGGAGGGCAACAATGGTAGCTTACAAAGGGACAGTCCCAAGATTCAAATTCTGCACCTAAATCTCCTTAATATCACCAAGAATTTCAAAGTCCTCTAGAAAAATATTAAAAATAAGTAAATGTAGAACAATCTAGCTGGCTTTTCAAACTTCTTGAAGTCTGTTTGCTCTCTGTACTCCATGGCAATCAGAAACAGCTACTCTCTCCCTCCCTATTTACACTCCATTTCAAGTCATGGTTCTTGCTATGTGCAGTACATTCACCATGCCAGAAAAATCACTTAAGCCTGAGAAAAGCCAGAAGGAGACTGATGAAACTGGGAAGAAAAAGAAGGCAGGGACAATATTTTGCTAAAAAAGTAAAGGTGACATTTGTGTTCAGGCAGAAGCTAACACAGTGCCTAAGGTCTCCGATCCACCTAAGCACTTAAGCACCTGCTTAACTTTTAAGCTGAAGCAGCCCTGCGGGTTGCAGTGTATTTCAAGTCACACAGGTGCTCCAAGGCATGGCTAGATCAGTGCCTGAGCGGTGCTGGCCAAGTCGCTAGCATTTATTGACTGCACATATAGCAGGAAGAGCTTTAAAGCTGCACAGCAAGTGGCTTTCAGAACCATCAGGCCTGCAAAGATAAATCAATACAATTTGCTTCTAACTATGCAGTCTTCAAGTCAGGTTTTTCCTCCTGACCCACCTTCTCGCTCCCCCATCCCTCCTGATCCAAGAAGACACGCAGATGGTATTGGCACTGAGGGAAAACCCAGGTCAGAGCAGGGGGATGTAATGGGAACCAGAGGAGAGTGTCACATACTGCTCGCTCTAACACACTGTAAAAAGTCACCTCCTGCAAAATTCTCACAGAATTAAATCCCTTATAATCCCATTTAGCAGAAACAAGGTAGAACAGTATGCTGGTGCTTAAGACATTTTAGTCTTTTAAGAAAGTACATTTTGTTTAAAAAAAAAAAAAACAAAACACCAAACCTACTTCTCTTGAAAAGAACTTGAATGGAAGAAATTTTAAAGCTGAGTCAAACTTCTCTATGAAGGCACTTTTTGTTTGCTGGGCTTTTTTAAGGAAGTTAGAGAGAATAAACCATTTAGTATTTCCACTCTTCCCAAATGTGATTATTTTTATAGCAGCCTATATATGTGCTACTCTAGCTCATAAGTACAAATAAGCATGCTGAGCTAATATTAAAACAACTGACTGCAGTAAGACTTAGAAGTGTTTTCTACAAGAATATACAAAACACAAGCAAAATAAAACATACACTGCTTCCCAAATTAAGAGCTGCTAATTGTGTTTACAACTTCTTTCCCACAGGGAAATGCTATCTCTGGTCCAGCAGTCCACTTCCCCTTTCCCCCGCAGCAAATGACCTACCAACTAAGTACCAGCTTTATGCTCAAGTTGGTCAACTACGTTTTGCTTAACCCACAGGCATTTTTCCTATTTCAAAGTTTCTATTAACTCCCTACTGATGTACCCTAAAAGAAGTTTTAAGGGCTTGGAAGCACATAAATAAAACAGACTTTGCTGGACCAGCACAGCTGAATGAAAGCCTTTCACCTGCAGTGGTGGTGATAAAAATTTTAGATGCAGCCTCACACATGGCCCCTCCATAGACTTAAGATAGCTGCGATTTCCAGCCATTCAGCAATCTCCTGGCTCCTGAGCTGCCTCGTTTGTACAGAGACAAGCATCAGGACAGGACCTGGGGTTTGGGTTGGGTGTTTTGGGACTTTGTTTCCGTCCTTTTTTTTTTTTTTTTTTTTTTTTTTGGCTGTAGCAAAGGCCTCTTTAGCTGCAAGGCTGAAAGAGGCTGCTAGCCTGTATAGTGATGATAAGAAACCTGGAAGAGGAGAGGGAGATGGCAAGCAAGAAAATGTGGGAGGAGGGAGTGTGACTTGATGTGAAACCCTGAAGCAGAAAAATAAAGGTTTGCTTCAAAGCTAATGCTGTGTACTAAACCTTCTGCCCCTCTTTGCTCTGTAAGGCGCACACCCAACTGCAGACAGGCTGTGCCTGCAAGGTGGGAACTCTCCAAAGAGTGACCAGAGTTTGCTGCTTTATTGACAAAGTGCAAGTCACTAAAAAATGGATGAGTGCAAAACTGACCCATCCTCTGTGGTGTCACATCAGCAAACCCAGTCAGAGCTGGTTATTTGTCGTTTTCTAGCACCCTACCACTAACTTTGCACAAAAAAGTTGATAAAACCAGACACAAAAAAATTGAACACACTTGTATTATTACTTTTTTAGTCCCAGAGTGTTTTCTACATCTAAATGAAACTCACACTGTGAGGAAGTGTCTAACAGCAGATTCTGTTTAAAAACTTGCTACAGAGGCTTAGGTCATGGCTCTCATGAAACATCCAGCAATTAACTCTTTCCATGAAGTTCATTTGTCAAAAGAACCATCAATCCTGCATTCTCCTAATACAGCTTTCTGCCTCAGCCCCCGCATCAGACGTTAAGCCGAGAGCATTTTAGGTACTGTCTGCTTTACAGAGCTGCAATAAATTAAGCAGTTCCCAGTTGCGTGAACTAAATAAATACACGGATCCATTTAAAGTATACTGGCATTAACATAAGGGGACCCTGCAGATAATCCCAAATTTTCTAATCCCTTATGCTTTCCACCATGCGATAGGATTAAAGTTCCAGTCCCCGAGACCACTCATTTAGCAGAGCATCCTCAGTGCAGCCTCACTGAGCCCTGTGCCATTGCTCTTCACCCAGCTGCGGGTTCCAGTGGGTAAACTTTGTTCTGTTCTTGATCAGTAATCCTAAACAAGCCTGGTACCAACAAGGTACAGGTTATTTCATTCCACCTTTTCTCAGGTTTGCTCTTTTGTTGCATTTGAAGTAGTTTTCTTACTTTCCAGAGCCCCAACATGTCTGAACCCTCCCTGGGCAAACACAAGCTCAGGTTCAGAAGCCCTGCGGTGGGTGAAACGCTGGGCAATGCTCACCATCGTTATCACTACCAGCAGCAGTGAGGAAAAGGGGCAGAAAGGCTACCAAAGGCATTGTGTAGCTTTTTCATATAGGAAAATGTTTTCCCTCGTGAAAGAGATGTCGATACACCGAGAAAAGGAAGGGATGCCGATCGCAAAAATCAAACAGATATTCTCTGCATCCCTTATTACAGACGTGAGGCCATTTCCACTTCAGTTCTGCTCAGGTGGGATTTCTCATACATTTCACACACAAAAATTCCAGTGAAAGCAGGGCTTATGAAGAGATAAGAAAAAACACACCGTATCCTTGGCAGCTTAAGATCAACTTTGCTAACACTCACTAAATATTCTCTGCAAACCTGCCCCATAGCCTCTCATGAAGAAGCAAACCCTTCCCTACCATTTCCCAGGCATACGTTCAGAGCCCCAGAGCAACACAGCACAGACCTTTCATTCCTGCTCCCCCACGATATACAGCAGGTCTTAACGTACATGGCAGAAACACTGTTTGTTTGTTGATACAATTTGTGCATATATTTACAGAAGACAAACTAAACAACCTTAAAACTATTATCAAGGGATAAATCAATTGGCAGCAGACACTTCGGAAAACAACATGTTAGTTATTTTGGAGCAAAAAAATGGGAGAATAAAAGCTTTCTTTGCACTGTGACTCTGCCTCATCAGCTTTAAGCCAGTTTCCCCAAATCACACGGTTGCCCACAGCTGCCATCAACTGGTTTAATTTCAATTCTAATTCAATTCCCTGATTTTGTTTCCTCCTTTCTGATAATGGCCAAAATTACTGGCAGAAGCAATGCCAATGAAAAAACCATCCCCCAAAAATCTAGCCTATTTTACTCCAATGACTGCATTTTGACAGGGATCTCACACTTATTTAACACCATTCAGGCAAATAGTGAATGCCAAGGTGATGTACAAATAGTGTTAATAGATGCAAATATACCTGGCCAGGAACCATCAGATACAGGCCATCCAGATACAGCACATAAATATACAGGCAGCAAATATGCCAAAGCCACGTGTCATGAAAACACTTTGCCTTAGTGATCTGATCGCTGTTACTGGCTCTCTGCAGCATCACAACTACACCCCCAAAGAAATTAAGAGCTATCTTATAAGCAAGTGACACCAAATCCAAGAAAAACCCATATTGCTGGTACCCAGGTTAAGAATAAAGAAAAACATTTTGTTGGACCCTCGCTCAGGATAGCCAGTATCAAACCTAATAATGTAATTTTACTGGATCCAAGTCTCTCTTCTTCTCAGTGTGAAATCATATGCATTTCAGTCAAAAAGGCTAATGATGTGGTGAGTAATGTAAGAAAGTCCCTCTCACATGCTTGACTACCCCAGTACGTAGAAGTCAAAACCCACCAAATTTATCCAAATATAAACATACAGCACATGGACTGTTCTGCTGAATCTGGTCAAGAAACAACTCTGTGTCATCCTCCCAACCAAACCCTACCCAGCGTGTGTACAGGGAGGAGGGAGAAATGGGTTAGCCAATGATCAACCTTATGCACTTGAAGTTCTTAGCATGAAATGTGTGAGCAGATGGGATTTTGGAAATGCAGAGTATTTAACTGGTGAACAAAAGCTTCCTCTTTGACCAAGACACAGGTTTAACTCAACTTTCAGTGTCACCCGGGCTTCTGGAAGCTGGGAAAGTCCGAGATCTTCACACAGCTAGGGAAAGCAGCCAGACCTGGCCAGGAAAATCAGCCTACCTGCCAAAGCCCTCCCTCCTCACCCTCTCAGCATTTCCATACTCAAAAGATAGCTACAGTAACTTTTCATTACCAGTCCTCCTCTTATGCTCATTTTTCATCTCGCGATGAAAAGCCAGGCATGGAAGACTTGGAAGATTTTTTTTTTTTTTTTTAACTTTAAAAAAAACCCCAACTATATAGTACTTCTGATTTAATATTTAATTTTTTAAAACATTTCTTCCTGTACCATCTCCTTCTCCAGTCACACTTTGATACTGTTTTGTTCCCATCCAGCAATTTGCCCTCTGCGGTGCTCTCTAAGCAAAGATTTATGTAAAGACCATTCCCATGAGGAAAGTGCACTCAGCCCCATTTTGTATATGGGCAGGGCAGGGGACAGGGAATTTGAGTGATTTGCTCCAAAAATGAAAACGGGAAGTTTGTGGCAGAGCTGGAAATAGATCCCACATCACAGCTCTGTCACATGCACGACCCCACGCCACCCCCAACCTACCTCCCTACAGTGGGGTGATGCTCTGCAGTGCTGCAAAGGCCACTCTATCACCCCATGGAGCTTCAGACAGAAGCAAGAGTCCTGACAGCAGGCAGATCTGGGGACCCACCAGGGCAGGCAGCACACCAGCAGCGAGGGTGACACCCAGCAGCCACGGGATCAGTGATGACAAACAAGCGGAGTCTCAGGTCTAAGTCCTGCAGAGGAGGCAGCACTGCAGCCGTCCTAGGCACAGCAGGCTGTCCCCGCTCTAGCGTGACTTCCCTGCTACTTACTATTCTGGGATATTGTCCTGCTTCTGAGGCTGGGAGAAAAATAGCCTCAAGTACAGCAGCCCCATTCAGCACTGCTTCCCCTCTCCTCCTCGCTCAGGTCACAAACGTAACAGGTCAGGTCACACAAAACACTAATATTAGCGGATAACAGGGCCATTTTTAAACTTCTAAATTAAACTAAATTTGCTAGGACAGGCAGGTCATTCACCCAAGTCATCCCTTGGTTTACTCTTTTTTTAGTTATTGAAATGACCCACAGCAGTGTAACCCAGCACGAAGCCCAGTCAGCACAAAAAAGCGGGATGCTGGCAGGGAAGAACAGGGAACACGACACCTTTTCATGCATCATCTCATTCTCCATCCCAATCCACATCCTCTTCCCACCGTGTAACTCCCCTTTCTCCCCAGTGTTTTCGAGTAGAGCAATGGCACCTTGGATAAAGCTGCTTCACGGGGGCATGAGGCAGCCAGGGGGCTTGCCATGCCCAGCAACACCCATAGTCTCCCAGGCACAACTCCTTCATACCCTGCATTCCTGGTTACATGGACCCCTGGGGATGAGAAGAGCCATGGTGGGTCACTCTAAAAATATTCTTCTGCATACGTACTGTTGAATGACTGAGAAAATAAAAGAAGAAGCCAACAGTCTGCTGAAGGTGTATTTGCCCATACACTTTGATAATAACGGGTGTAGGAAAGGTAAAAGGAGAAAAAAGTCTCAAGTCCACATTACCAGAGACTAGTTCACAGTGAAAGGACAGGCGTCTCTCCCACATATGGCAATTATTTTTCCATGGGTTGCTTCATTCAACAGCAGCAAACATAAGCTAGTCACAGCCCTTCCACTCCCCTGATGCCACCCTACAGTCATAGTGATTTGGTGCTTTTTCAGGTCAACACAAACCCCTTACACACAAGGTAAAGGCATAAGCGGGTGCTCTTAAGAAGCATTGCAGGGAAGAGAAATACAAACTTCTCCAATTTAGATCCCCTAAAATTAGGTGCATGGGATTTCCTACACCCTGCCCCTTGGTTTTATTTTCAACTAAACTAAACCGCTAGAACAGCTCAAGGATGACATACGCTTGCTTTTTTTTTTTAAATCATCTTCATTTAAAAATACTAACAGAGGTCACAGGGAGGAAAGAACTGAACTTGACTTAAGCACAGTCAGTTTTCCCTCTTCCAAGACTTCAGAGCAGTTTTTAAAAATACACTTTAAATGAGAAACAGATTCATTGCTGGGAAGTTGAAGAGAAGGTGGACGGTGTGGGGAGTAGGTCATTTCAAACCTCGGAGGGAAACCCTCAGCAGAAAACCAAGAGCCAAGAGCTGTGGCTTAGCAGCAGTGGGTTTCTGGCTGAGCTGCAGTTCCCAGAGTCAACTCCCGGTGGAGCTGAGGGCAGGGGCTGGGGGGGACAGTGCCACCACCACAGCCTGCATCAGGGCCAAGGCAGAGTGAACCCCAGGTGTTTGGGCAGCCAGCCCCCCAGCCCCGAGATCCTGCCCCAGGGCTACAGGCACAGAAGGTGTGCTGGGCCGCGGCAGCAGCCCCTGCTGTCCTTGAGAGCAGAGCAGCAGAAAGAAGTGTCTCACCCTTTTTTTCTCCCTTCTCCTTAAGAGCTTGCTGCCTCACAAAGCCCTTAGTCACACTTGATTGTTCCAGTTCCTTTTGCACAAAACGCGGCATAATAACAAAATAAAACGGGGATACAGAGAACAATGAGTTCAACAGATTAATGGACAGGCGCAGCCATCTTCAGCTTTTATAGCCATCAGCCCTGAAGAGCACTCCCTTCCCTGAAGCCTTTGAAATGAGCCTCAGCAGTCCTTGGACCTTGCAGGCAGCTGACAAACACACACCTTCCTTTCTCAACTAAATCCCAAAGATTCATCTTCTGGCTGTGCGCATGTCAATCTTATCATCATTATTAAAGTTTTATTGGCACAACAATGCAAACTGCGAGCACAATGCATTAACCTTGTAAAAATAACTGAGAGAAGCCATGTAATGGAAAGAGCAGGGGAAAGCTTTTTCATCTCTCTCTCCCCGAAGACGGGGAGGAGGAGGGCAGAAGCCCGCTGATTTCTCAGCAGTGCTGAGTCATCACAAAAGAGATTTCCAATCTCTCCCCTCACTCCTCAAAAACCACCCACAACTTCTTGAAGACACCTTGAAAGTACTCTCCTCCAACCCAACTCATGGACTGAAATTCCTTCCTCTAAAAGACAACACGACTCTGTTCTACTACGGCATATTCAAAGAGGAAGGCAAAAAAAAAAAAAAAAAAAAGAAAAAAAATTACAATGTCCAGGAAGGTAGGAAAGGTTACACTTAGCAGACAAGGACTTCTATTTTCACCATAGCAACAAGCCTATTTATAATATGGCCTACCTGCATCAAAGAGCAGCCACAAGAAGCTAAATGCAAGTCTAGTGGTCCATTCAAGCACTAAGATGAAGAGGCAGCTCACATAAGCATGTCAATGAAACGCTTCCAATTATATTACATGCACAATTATTAGCATCTACTCCGAACCTCCTTTCTTGGCTTTTTTTAACCCAGGTAGGAGCAGCAGGGATGGGGAGGGGGGGAGGGGCATTATGAAAGGTCCAGGAGCAGGGGAGGATCAAAAGTAGGCAATCCCAGCGACTCCGCTTTTAAAAGGGAGACTTCACCAAGAGGCATTACAGGAGGAGGTTGCTAACTAGGATGGGAACGGGAACTTACTAATTCTTCATTTGCTTTTAGAGTGGAAAACGCACATCAATAACCACTGTTGTCATCCTCAATTTGCCAATAGAGAGTAGATACAGTCTTCACACCTCAAACACCTGATAAACCTCCCCATGT
This sequence comes from Falco naumanni, assembly GCF_017639655.2. Lineage (NCBI taxonomy): Eukaryota > Metazoa > Chordata > Aves > Falconiformes > Falconidae > Falco > Falco naumanni. The sequence continues at coordinate 19,287,245 of NC_054062.1, forward strand.
TTGAGAGAGATTAAATAACCAGCTTTTGGAAATGATTATCAGACTAGCAATCATACTCCCAAAAGTAATGCTCACGTGGGAGAACACACCTGCATCCATCTCCAGAAGGAGTACAGAATACTCCAAGGACAGCCATAACCCACAGGAGGACGCAGCCTGATCACCGCTCAATTCTATCATCTAGTGATACAACAAGTGGAGATCCTGACTGATCTGTCTACAGTATGATGAACACTTTTGAAAAAAAAAATTATGCTAAGCCACTCTTAAGAATCCCATATCCAGTGTGCGAGCACCTGTCCGCTGCCACTTTTTATACTCCCTACATGGAAGAGCAGCTGCCTGAAGAATGGATGGCTTTTAAAAGAAGTAGAGGGAAGATCTTAAAAATACTCTTTATCTGCAAGAGGAGTGGCAGTCATTTCACTCATTCAGGTAGGAGGCTGGGGAGAATTGCTTGGTGGTTGAGAAGTGGACTGGAACAAAAAGACTCAAACAGCTAGATGGCACATAAAAGGAACTTAAAACGTTTATAACTAGTATTTAAAATATATATGGAAGTTTTTCTTAAGCAAGAACATAAACAGGTCATAGTAGAGATCTGTCACATGGAGCAGAAACAGGCAAGGCTATCTCATATGCTCCCATTGCAAAGGTGCTCATAAAAACCGCAGTTAATACTTCAGCATACCCAAAAGACCAACTTATAGTGGCTGAAAATACAGTTACGTATTTCTATCATAGTTACATGAAAAATAAATCAGATAAGAACAACATGAGGGAGCTGAATTTGCAAGTGTCTTCCGGAGTCTACCACCTTACTAGGGAATTTGAATTATTTTTTTTTTAAACCTGAAGCAGAGGAGAGGTAAAAATGAACAAGAAATGGCCTACTCAATCACAAAAAAAAAAGTACAAGATAACCCCTGGTTGAAAGAGAATGCACCAAGTATTAAACATTTTACCATGCAAACCTCTCCCCTGCTGAAGACATCTGCAAAACACCCATTCTGTTTTGCAAAGTATTGCTTCATAACATCTCACTTCCACTAGCCTCTCTCAACTTTCATGGAAGTCAGTGGGAGGTACTGGGGGACTGGTGGCAAGAGCAAGTAGAAATGAGCACCTTAACAATCAGCTCTGGAATTAAACCAAACTCATACAAACTCTTGTGCAATTGCTAAAATCAGGCCATGTTTCCACGATGTTTATCACACATCTGCAGTACCAGATCATCTAGCATCTATCCGGTTAGGGTGTGGGCACTCAATTATGTTCTTGTCAAATTAACAAGAGACCATGGTATGGAGTTTATGTCAGTGGCAGACGGCCAGCTGACACCTGATCTGGCATGAAGTTTGCCAGGATGCCTAGACTCCAAAAGATTTTTAAAAACCAGAAACTGGTAGAGAGGTTTTATACTAGTGTAACACTTTGCTTCCTGAGGCTGCAGCAGCCCAGCTCCCTAAAAATCTGATTAGCTAGTCTATCGAGCCAAAAATTCAGTTTAGCATTAGCTATACTGTCATTTCCAGCTCTACATGCATTAAGACAACAATACAGCCCACTGATCTAAGAAAGTGTACAGAATTGCACCCAGCTGAATATGCTGATTTCTAAATCGCACCCTTATGTAAACACAAGCTACTTTTGTGTCTAGATCACATTTGAATGCTGTTGTTCCTATTGTACAGATGGGGAAACTGAGACAAACAGCAATTAAAGGAGATGCCTGAGGTCATGTCTTAGGTCTAGCAATCAGCAGAGGAATCTGAATTCCCAACTCCTGCTTGTATTTTTTAACCACTAAACCACGATCCTTCCCAGTTCAAGTACAGTTTCAAGTTCAAGGATTCACAACAAAAAACATACGCAGACTTGGTTAGAGGTATATGCAGGCTGCAACAGTTCTCAAAACACAAGTAACCTTCTAAAAAAAATCTAACTGTATTTAAAAAAAAATAATAATCACTGCAATACAGTCTTTAGCTGCAGTCTGAAGATTTTTCCACCAGAGAAGCAAAGGAAATACAACAACAGTGACATCTAAGTACACAGGCCGATTACAGCTTTACTTTCAAAAGAGCTTTGATTGATCTTTTTTGATAGACCTGAAATAAATTAAACTAGATTGACTCACTTGAGAACGGACTGTAATCCTTTAGTCAGATCCCGGAGAACTCAAACCAAACCAGCTGTTAATTTAGGCTTTATAAGATAAAGCATGAGAAATCCAACCTGATGTACCCCAGAGCAATGGCTTACATCATCTCTGCAAGCAATCAACTTGCAGCTTCTTTTAGGAACTAATCAGTGCTCTCTACCAAGTGGGTGCCAAACTTGTTTTCTACCCCTCCAGCAGACTCTGCAGCCAAAGTAGGAGGGAGAAAGAAAGAGCAAGGGACAAGAGGGTGTAACGTAAAAGATTCAGCTGCTGACTTCATGAAACACATTGTACAAGCTGTCCTGACGTTGGGGGGGGGGGGGGGGGGGGGGGGGGGGGGGGAACAAAAAACAAAACCAACCCAAAAAAACAAACCCCACCAACCCAGTTACAATAACCATTTCAATTCAAACAATTGTTGGATCTCAGTCGAGAATAAATCAACATTCACAACTTAGAAGGGGAGAAGGAGGAGAGGGAAGAGGTGCACCCACCCGTTTCAGAAACCAGATACCAACAGACCAGGAGAGGGTCAGTTATAGCCTCACACGAAACAAAATAGGCAAAATGAAAGGGGGGGGGGGGGGTGGTTTCTGCTCTCCCAATCCAATAATAAAAATACACCCACCAGTTAGTTCTGTACCATCACTGTTCTGATGGGATTCTTGTTTGGAGGGTTTCTATTTTGTTGGGGTTTAAGACTGAAAGTAATCTCATCCTTGTATCTGAGAATTAGCTACGAAAAACATTGCCTCCCGGAATGCTCTGTTTGTTGAACCTAAGGGGACTGCACTAATTCAAGTAATTGTGGTACTTTCAAACTGGTTTTGTCTACCAAGGAAGAAACAGCAATGAGGTTTCTCAGATGAAGTCAACTGAAACTGATCCTTACAATAACATCAATATAACTAACAATATATGTTATAAAAACGTACATGCAACAGGCAGGACCACCGCTTTGAAATCATTCATAGAAGGAGCCTAACACAATTCAAAGGAGAAAGAAGTCAGCTTAAGAAGAGGTATGACTTGTAGTCATAAATCCTATCTAAAGGGAAAACATGGAGGCAACTCCTAGACAAAGTCTGAATTACACTAGACACTCAGTAAACCCTTGGCAATAACACCTCCAACAAGGAGGAGACTTACTCCCCCTACAAGACGATGGAGTGCCCTAGCCAGGTACTTCTGGGAGGGAGAACAATGCAATCTGTGTTAAACATGTGAAAGCTCTTCTCCCAGAGAAAGCCACAGCTCTCCACAATATGAAGCTGAGGATTACTCCAGGTGCCCATAGTGGCATTTGCAGCCTCTGGGTCAAGAGGACTACTCTTAAGGCAGCTTTGTAGAGCACTGAGAGGAGAGGAGAGAGAAGGAAAAGCATTGCAAGTATCGTGTGGCTTGAGCAAATTAGATCAGCTAAAATACTAGGTTGGGAGAAAACACCCAATCAACCAATAGATCCAGTAAGCTTTGTTTTATTCCAGTTAAATTAAATCTTTTCAGCAGACTCCAAGCTGGAGCTCACTGATTAAGGTGATAGTTAGCTCTTCCAATTACAGGAAGGGGACATGGCAGGGTCGTCTTAAAAGCTGTGGTGCCGTTTTATATTCTTATTCCTCGAGGTAATGCTGTGCAGAAATATCAAGCTGATGCAACCTATTAGCAAATACAATACCTGAATACATTTTTCTAGGCTGAGAGTATAACCAAATGTAGCAAAACACCCTTCCAGTGCCTCCCAACCAGCCCCAGCAGCCCGGTTCAGTGCAGATAAGAAACTAAGTCAGGACACATGTCTGGTCAGCAGCGCTCCACCAAGGAAATCATAGGCAAGGGAGAGGCGATTCCAAATGCTTTAAGATACTTTTGGAGACTACCCAGGAATAACAGAGGTGGCCTCAGATGCAAGCTTACACTATGCAGTTTTAACCAGGAAAACAAGTAGATACAAGTAAACAGCATTGCCTCACACATGTCCCAGAGGCGCTGCATACTTCAAACATGCAAGCACTCGGTCATTCTCAGCACTAACAGACTCCAGCTGTGTGGTGGCTTCAGGCTTCCCCAGCCCCCTGCCTGCCCTGTCCCTCACCAGCTGATGAAAGCAACCACCAGGCAGGCTATGGGCACACACTGGCCATCAAGGAGGTGGTCCCACCTCTGACAACCATAAATCTCTACATGACGAATGGAAGCAAGAGCCCATATTAAGCTCGTTGCCTTTAACTCTAGGTCTGTCCACATCAGCTCCTTTCAAGAACTAAATCAATTCAGCATCTTTATGTCTCGCTTTCCCCACCTGTAAAATACAACCAGCACCACCTCAAGATGTCCCCTCGGAGAGGCTGGCAAGCTGCTGGGACATCAACTAGATAAACATGGGAAGACACCTGGCTCTCCATGCCATCTTTTACCTGCTCAATTTTTCTTAGTTTAATCAAGCTCTAAGTATTATCAAGCTTCAACAGTTAATTTAAAAAAAAATCTCAGCTCAAATTTACATATATTAAACAGCCAGCAAATGTGAAGTATGAAGGGGGGAAGGAGAAGGATGGTTGAGGCAGATACAATACATAACTTGGCTTTACTCACTGCTTTGTGTAACTTCCTGCATAACTGAAGTAAGATCCAGCAAACACTCAAAGGAAAAAAAAAAACCAATAAGCAGCAGAGTAGGCAAGAGGAACATGTCTCCATATACCTCCTTCTCTATTATTTGTCTTCATCCATCTACAAACCATTCCCTCTGACCATGTCTGATGCAGACATGCAACTACTGCAGAGTGAAACCAGCAGCTTGCAATACAGCTGCAGGACAACACAGTGTCTCCTCTCCACACCCATTCGTAGCACGTGGAAGAACATCTAACAAAGCCCAAACTTTGGGATAGATTCACAAAGCCCTTCAGCCTTGAGCTAAACAGGGTCAACTTCTATCTTCAGTTAGGAAGGGCACAACTCCCCCTAGTTCCACCCCAGAATAAACCTGAGCCTTTTTTATTTGAGATTATTTCCTTAAGACTGTGGGGCTCACAGAAAAAAAAAAAAAAGAAAAAAAAGTTCAATTCACCATCTCCTCAGGGGGCAAAGGCACAACGACACACAGGTATTTTACACTGTTTCTAGGGAATCTGACCTTCTATCCAGAGACATACATTCTAAACAGGACCTTGCTTACTGCTCAGGGAAGCAATTTGAAAGAAATAAAGAAAAACAAAACGGTGGGTTTTTTTTTCTCTAATCCCAGAGCAACAAACATTTAAGGAATTATTTCATAAAATATTATTCAGTTTTGGTTTAATTAATCTAAGTAACAAGACTGCTACTGTTGTCTTTGTAGGAACCACAGTTGCCCACAAAAGTAAGAGTCTAGAGGCAGGGTTTATAATACGCTTAAGCCTGCAATCCAGAGTGGCTGACAACATTATATTAGAGTTACAGATCACAAAATCATAATGAATCCTTCACACAGTACCATCCAGCGTTTGAGACATCGCTGCATTACACAGATTGGCACAGGCAGTTCGTTGTGCAAGACAGGTTGCAAAAAAGTTTGATGCAAACTTTATACCCTTTTATTTGTCTAACAGCAGTGCCCAAAGGCACCACCAGAGAACAGAGCCCTTTTGTGCTAGGTACTGTACAAACAAGAGTGAGAAAGACTGACCCTGCCCAAAAAACAGATGGGAGTGAAGAAGGGAGGCACTGAAAAGGGAACCTGTTTAAATGAGACCTGTGAAATGCAACATAGATGCTAAGTAACACATTGCCGCCCGGAGTGGGTAACCAACTGAGCTAAGTAACCAAAAACCAGTTTCCTGGATCTCTTCACCAAAGACTGGTCCAGGTCCCAGATAAAGCAAGTGTCCCGCAGCAAGCATCTCAGGAACTTCCTACAACATAACCAAGTACTTCCATACACCAAACCTGCAGCCTTCCCAAGCCTGGTGACTATGAAATAACACGAGAAACAAATGAGCTGACTTTGTTCTGCTGGGAAGTTGGGTCCCTCCCCTAGCCAGGGGAATTAAACTCCTGTTTCTAGTACTGGAGGATAAAGATTAAGCATCAGGTTTCAGAAATCATGGCACTTTCAGCTACAGGAAGAGCTGCCAGCAGCTGAGACATAAAAATCACTTGTCTCGGGGTTGTGGTCAGAGTTAACATTTGGGGGTATTTCCACAGACAGTTAAGGAGGGAATGCTTCCCTGGCAGATTTATTAATCTGTAAATGCTGGCTGAAGACACCAAGCGGTTTGGAGCAGTGGAGTCCCAGGGAGATGGATTAGCAAGAAAAGTATAGATGAGGTAACCGTGGGTGCATAATGCTAATTAAATATAGCCTGCAATTTATAAAATGGGTTTGTCTATGTAAAGCCACATTTCTCACCACCAATCACAAAAGATCAAGTAAAATCTCCTTCTACAGCACATAGGTGGTTATACACTTATTAATTGGAACGAACCATCAGAAGGTGTTTACTGTGCCTATAAACCATACCCCCCACTCTTGTGAAAGCAATGCTACCTCACCAACAGACTACAGTCCTGATGCCCACAGCGCACAGCAAGCTGTAAAATGAAAATAAAATCTTCAAGCAGGAGAGAGTCCCTTGCAACCAAAAGAAACAGGCATGCAGCAAAATAGTATAAAACAGGCAACAAACTTTCTCTTCTAGCTGCCATTAATTTCATGCCTATCAACAAAATTCGTTATTTTGTTGCTCATTTTCTGTGTAGTCTTTTGTTTTCCAACCCCAGTGAGATAAATTACCACACAGTATAGCCTCCATCACCCCAGCCCACGGGCCCCAATTACACACAAGCCACCTTGATCACTCCAGCGTGTTTTCAAGAAATCACATGTCCTTTCTACAACCGTTCATGCTTTGCTGGACATACTCAGTTGTGCACTAGATACAGAAAGTCTCCTCTACTTCTCTACTTTTCAGGAAGATGTCAAGATGACAACAAACCATTCTAAAAGGTGTTTATGGTCACACCTCAAGTTAAACTAAAAAGCACCATTAGATCTTTATTAAGCATCACCAATAATTGATTGACAGCTTTAGTTCTCAAGACAATATTATCATCAAGAGTTTGATGAAATTAGGGATGTGTAGAGTGAAACACTGTCCTTCAGAAGTTAGTCTACCATTAGGAAGGATCCTGCACGAGTATGATGGGGTGGAGGGAAGTAGTGACTGAACCATCTACACTGGATCTGCCTTCTGCTTTCTTTTGGATGCAATATCTTTCGTCACTACTCTTTCCCCCTACTGACTACTTGACAGGAACAAACAACATTGCCATTTCTCAATTTTATCATAAGGCTGACAGAATTTGATGATTTTTAAACAGTACAAGATCTTGGGAGCATGATGCTAGGAAAAAAACATTAGCTTTCACCTTCAAGAAGAGTTTTCCACTGCTCTCAAACATATAACAACACAAGTTTTTATGCTTGGTAAATTTAAAAAGCACCAGTTCTTCACTTCCCAAACCTTTATTCATCAACCGCCAGCTGAGAAATTCAAGGCTCATGCTTATTTTTTTTCTTCTTCACTGTGTATTTTGTATAGGCATTATGAAGCAAAAGCATTATTGAAAGTAAATAAAATTCAAAGAGTCTCTTGTATTAAAAGTTAAATAATTCCTTTACTTCTTCCAATGTAATACTTTAAAATTCATACTTATATGCCGATTTGGCAAGATATTAGACATACAGAGTCCTGAGGGAAATGGCTCTTCCACCAGTTTCAGACTTCTCAAGCATCTTAAAGTCAGACCTGACCTTAGAGAGCTTGCCTGAAAGGGAGATGTTCGGCCTCCATCCAGTTCATGTCATGGTCATGGGGAGGAATTTTACTCTACAGTAGTTGTCAAGCACTTTTACTACTTATCTAGCTTAAGGATCTAACTAGCAACGAGACTTGCAAACAGCAAAATTAAGAACTCTAGAAGCTAGGCTGAATGCTGCTGATAAAAACCACAAAGCCAAGAACTCAATTGCAAAGTAGGCTAAAGAGCACAAACTCAGAGATAAAAAGCCACTCTCGCTGTAAATAACAATGATAACAGAACCACTAAAGCAGAAATCAAAACCCTACATACTTTACATGTGGTTTTTGACAGCAAACCAATTCATTTGGTTCCCCTCAATTCACACACCAATGCAACCAATATTTTGCATACTGACTGGGGGAAAAAGAAACCCATAACGTAATACAGACTCCAATCACACTGTCTGACCGCAGAACAGCATACAAAAAAGTAAAGTCAATACAGAATATTTGTAAACAAATACCTTCAAACATGAGATACATGCAAAAAGTTGCTTTACAATATTCATGCTAGCTAGCTTGAACTTTTCCCAAAAAATGAAGAGTTAGGTTTCCAGCAAGTCTACCTCAGCAGTACTGCCCACCCTGTATACTTAGAACATGTTTTTCTTTTATGCTTTAAAATATACCGTCTACCAGAGAAGTCAGAGGATGGGAAAACACTAAATATAAGCAGCAGATATAAGTTGATACTGTTGTTAGAACTATTTGCTATTCTATTCCCTGGCATGTTGTGCTATTAGGGTGGTTTTTTTCTTTTGCATTTACTTTTGTTTCTTGTTAGAAAAAAAAAAAAAACAAACACAAAACACACACACAACAAATAATCACAGCATCACACATTTTCAGATAGACTTTGAAGTTCACACATTATTGAGGTAAAATTCACAGCCCTGTTGCTGAGATTTGGTTACAGGCAGCTCCATAAAAGCTGAATTGCTACGGTAATAGTTCATCACTTTTAAAAATAAACATATTCTATTGTTATAAAAATGGAAGTTTAACATATAAAAATTACAATAGGTTGGCCAACGGCAGCAAGATCTGCAATCTACTCCAAAACAGCTCACAGAAATGGTAGAATCTGTTTTAACCCCAAGACCAATCTCAAGGACAAGTATTTTGTGTAAGCACAGTCTCTTGCAGTATTATAAGTGCAATAAGTAGAGTCCTTGGTAGTGTATGTGGCCCAAGCCTTACGCATTCATTTTCTTGTAATTTTTGGTTAAGAACCCCACACATTCCTTAGTAAAACTGCATTTTAAAACCTTAAAATATCCAGTAGGTTATAGCCATACTGATTTGGACCATCATTCTCCATGAGATTGCTAGAACCAATACATTTTTGCTTAAACTTTAAGAGGAAAGACAAAAATAAAATAAAATGTGCATGTGGTTAGGGGGAAACAAAGCCTGAAATGTGTCATGCAATCTGGCTTCTCATGGTTACCCCGTTCCAAACGCTTCTGAGAACATGAAACCACAATGCCCTAATGAAAATTCTTTCATATACATAATTATTGAATACAATCAGCATCTGGTAGGAGAGAAAAGAAAGAGAAATCCAAATACACAGCTCCCATCCTGACAAAGAGTCAGCTGGCATAATCAATCAGCAGCTTATGTTTTTACATATGATTTTGTTACGAAGTCAAAAAAAAAAAAAAAAAGGAAAAAAATTACCTTCAGGGGAAGGGAATATTAAAAACAAAAAACCCACATACTAAACACCACACCCCAAACCCAGTTCTTTCATTTTATCCAGCTCTTATTTACTTTAACCCCACTCCTCCAAAGTCCTTTCCACCTCAAGACAGCACATTTTCCAGAATATGGAGAATATGACCTCCTGCCTCAGGCCAAGTATTAAGGAACCAGCGTTACTCCTGTTTCATAGATGGACAGACTGAGGCAGAAACAACCAGCCTAAAGGACAAAGCGGTTTGTCTGTAATATTCGAAAGCCATCTCAGCCCTTTGGGTTCAACAACTTCTGCATCCTTCGTCCCATTTTAAAACAACACCACGTCCAAGACCCTTATCAGCTGAATGATGTTTCTTAAGGGACAGTCACAGTTTATTACATCCCTATAATACACACATTCAATACTATCTATACTCCCCAAATTACGAGTGAATCCTATATCAGCACCTAGGATCCAGCAGACTGTCACCTCACTTAACAAACAGTGACCTTTTAATTAAGGATAAACCAAACGTTCCTGTGCAACGCACACACATCTCAAGAGACGAAAAGACCCTCAATTCCTCTTGTTTGCACTTCAGGTTTACAAAAAAAAACTGAACAAAAACAATTTTATAATTAAATAAAAAGTATTAAGCAATTCTAAAGCACAGCAGCTGGCAGGCCCGTTTTTCGGACTTAAAAAAGAATGACCCACAAGGGGAAAAAAAAAGAAACCACTCATACACACACTCTCACACACACAGTGTGTCTCACTGGGAAATCCAGACACATTCTCAAAGGCAGACATTGTGAGAGATGAAGTTACTAGGCAGGAAAAACAGTTGCTAAGTCTGAATATTTGGTTATTCTCAGAGCAGGGATTAGAAGAGGAAGTGTTGACAATGTAAGAGTAGCTACCATGAAGTCCCCAGAGCTTTTTAGTTGTCCCTGCTGATCCTGCAGCAAGGGGAGGGGTGAGTGATGGGGCTCGCCCACAGTGACAGTGCCAGAAACAAGCTTGTGTGACACTCACAGCATGTTATACGTTGTCATTTTGATACAGATTCTTCCAGTCTCTCCAGAGGGACCTACCCACAGGCTTAAATAATACTGGTACACCTCAATGTCATGGCACAGTGAATTACACTGCTCCTTTTACCATTACCACGTAGCTACATCCAAGAAAAGGAATAAAACACCTTTTTGGCAGCACCCCTATGTCCTCATAATGCGATGGACACATGCATTAGACCTAAGGCCTTTTAAACAACTTGGAGCTAGACCTCTTTGATCCTGTCAAAGCAAACCTTTTCCAACTTGTTCTCGGCGAGACTAAATGGACTTTCAGGACAAGACAGACACAAGCCCTAACTGCCAAAAAGGCTGATGGATCTCTCTTCATTATGATGAAGTGCTATGCATTCAGAGTCCCAAGTACAGAAACAAAATTGTTTGAAAATATTATTAATAGCTTAATTTTAACATATATCAAAATGAAATCGTGCCTTCCAAAATTAATATGCTTTGAAGTATAGGTGACTAGAAAATGAAGACCAGTTCTTTCCCCTGTACTTTCAATAAAGTCCTACAGAATCATTTTTGTTACTGCAGTGAGCTTTCAGGTGTACCACAAACAGGAATTACTAGATTTCCCAAATTCTACACATCAGCAGCTGGTTATTTCACCCCAGCTCCAGCAGCCTCTACAAGTATCACAAAATTACTATCTGACCTCAATAGCCACACTTGGCAGCCCAGTCCTTGCGACAGGTTCCCTTCTCCATGTTATTTGCTACCAGGAATTGCAAAAGTATAGCAGAACGCTGTGATGACAAGAGGGAAGCTAGCAAATACACAGTAAGGCATGCACAGGCAAAGATGGATGCAAATAAGAATGCTGCCCCTTTATTCACTACTTTAAGTTTTGTGGAAAGGGCCTTAAATGAGTAACACAAGAAAGGATGATTTTTTTTTTGTCCAAAATGAGACAGAACATGTGCATGAGGGTTAGCTTTGCTGGAATCCACTGAAGACCACAAACAACAGTCAAGTACACTCATTGTTCAACCCCTCCGTCTTGCCAAAGCAATTCCTTCGCAAGATTGTTCCCTTGTATCTTCCTCGGCATTTGACAACTGCCTAGCGCACACATTTTAGGTATTAAACCAGTAAATAAGTAGTGACAGCTTCTTAGGCCATTATTGTACAACATCCACATCCTCTGGAATACGTCAATCAATCTGCCTGCACAATGCGGTGCTTAATTTTCTTTTAAAATAAGGAAAGCCGTAGCTGGAAAACCTCTGAATAAGCACACATTAAATACATCCCACAAAGCAATCACAGCACTAAGAACAACCACGAGGAAGTGATCAATCCCTGCCCTCTGCTCACAAAAGGGAAAAAAAAAAAAAAAAAAGAGAGAAAAAAAAGAATAAAAAAATCTTGCCCCTCCTTTGCATTTTGACAAATCTTTTTAAAAACCCAAGAAGTTGAGGGAAAAAAAAATCAAAACAATTATCCACACTTTCTGTGGCAGTCAGTAAAAAAAAAAAAAACAACACAAAAACAAACAAACAAGAAAATGCTGCTTTCAATTTCTATATATTTCCTTCTCAATTGGAAAGATCAATAGTTTTAAGACAAATACTACACCTTCTTTCTGCTCCATATGTTTCTCTTATTGGTTCATTTATACAGGGTTGTTCTCGTATGAGCAGTTAGTACATCTTTTTGTCATTTTAGCCTTCCCCAGCCATTAGCGTTAACTGCTGAGACGGTGCGGCTCTCCTCTGCCATCCTGCCTGAGCACTGCATCTCTCTCCCCAGCCCTTCTCCCTTTGACTAATGTTCACCAACACTCATACATCATTCCCAAATTGGTCCAAATGAATTAAACACAGCTCTGCTTAACATTACGAGATTTAAATGGATTTTCTCTCTGCAGGTCTGCCCCATAATTGGGTTTATCCATCTTGTTGAAGTACAGTTTACACTTGCTAACATCACGCCAATTCAAGCTACATTTTCTGCTCCAGTGGCAGGAGTGAAGCAGATTTGTCATCGGATCATAACAGGTAATTCAAACAACAATTAGTTTGATGACGGCCCGTATGTCAATGTCTGGTCCCAGTCAGCACTGCTCACACCCGCTGCTCTCTGTACACTAAGATGAATTGTGCTTACAATTCTTCAGTTTCAATCGACAAATACCTACTGGAAAAAAGCTGGATCTCAATTGACACAAAGACATCCCGTTGCCCAGCGAGTGCCCTGGGAGGAGAAGGCCCAGGCAGAGCTGGACGGTGCAAGCTCCTCTGCGCTCCAGCTACACTGTGGCTAATGGCAAAAGCTGAAGGACTGGGGTTTGCACTGCATTTGCCCAAGACATCCCCAGCACTTCGCAAACATATTTCACTCGCACACACAAACCTCACACTGGTTCCCAAACTCAAAACACTGCAGCCTGTGAGGCAGGCACAAGGTACCCTTGCTTTGCAGCCCTGCAAACTCCAGCAGAGGCAAGTCTAGGTGGATGCCAAAATGAGACTATTTTCTGGTAGGTGCCGCATCCACAAACCCACCAAGTGTTTGCAGGGGCAATTACAAACAGCTGAGAGCCACTGCAGATGAAGCTGAGCTTCTCAACCTGGGTAGCCAGCACTAGAAAGCTTTAGCTTCAGATTTTGATATATTGGGAGACATAGGGAAGAACACCCACGAGTCCCAATTTTTAGCAAAAGGCTTCAGATTCTAGCTCACATAATAACATTCAAAATATTTGCAGGCAAAGTCATGTGTTCTGAGTTCAAAAATACCATGCATTTCTTGGAGGGCTGATTTTGCCAATTAGACAAGCCATAATTTGCCTCTCCAAATCTGTTCAAGAAAAATTGCTTCAGATAATAAAAATTAACATTTTCTTAGGGCCAAGTAAACCTAATTTCACATTCATGTTTTTCAGGTCCATTCACAATTATAGGGTTAGCTGGGAGAGATTCAAACAGCCACATACATCACTGTCTATACTATTAACTATGAATGAGATCAATCCCTTGGCTAGTTTTCCTCTTACTCTGTTTTAAAGGAAGAGAAAGAAAAATCCCCTTCTAACAGATTTTCCACACTATCGTTTTGTCTCAAATTATATACTAACATACAATGCTAGTTGCTGTACATCCTTTAACTGAAAAATCCAGCTAGCTGGCTGAAAATGTAGGAAGTCTTTTCATAATTAGAAAAAGATCTCCACCAAAAGAAATCAACATTTAGATAGAAGTCCTGGTTTAAAAATTAAAACATACTTAATGAGCAACAAAGATATCAGTGACTAAAGATTTTCAAAGCCAATACGAGAACACCATAAAAACCTCTTTAACCTAAACATTGTAAAGAAGATGATTAAGTTCAGATCAAAAAGTAGTTAAAGTAATGATATATAAAATATTCTCCTTCTGGACGTGGCAACGGGAAATTCTGCACAGATAGAAAGCAGGTTCACTAAAACCTTACTGGAACACATAATTCTGTTTCTCTACACTAAATTTAAATAAGATACAAATCAGTGCCCTGAAAAAAAAATTACAGTATTCTGTGTGCTACCTCTGGTTCACATTTTCTGTTCTAATACCATCACTGCCTTTTGTGTGCCCTCCCACCAAAAAGTTACAAGTACTATTTTCACTTTCATCTTTATTTCTTATTCAGCTGCATGATTTATATATGGAGACAAATCAGACTCATCACGGCCTGATGCTCAGCTGAAATAAGTCATGAGAGGGCCACTGCGGGGGTTTTGTTGGTTGGTTTTTTTTGAAGCAGAGTTACGACAGCTCGCACAATCTTTGGACAACATACATTTAGCAATTCTACATTTGTTTTTTCATCATGCTGGTGTTTCAGTATAATTCTGAACACTGGGAATGGCTCCAAGTGTCTCAGGTCACTTCGCAAAGTACAGTTGGCATCAATCCCACAGGTCATTCCCTTGGAGGGCTTCCCAACATCTCAGGAGCACCCAATCAAAACCTCCAAAACTACTCAAAGACATCAGTTCCCACACAAACCCATCATCTGGTGATTTGTGCCTGTCAGGTTCTGAAGAAAGAAATCCTGATGCCTCATATTCAGCAGATTAATGGGTAGAAAGAGAACACAGCATCTCTGCCACACTCCCAGTGCTTGACCCAGGCGGGCTGGCCAGGGAAGAGGTAGCAGCAGACAAGGCTGTGGCAAGAATCAGGACCCAGTTTTGCAACCGTTAACTCCTGTCCCACTGAAGGCTGTGGGTATGGGGCAATGTCCCCAGGCCAGACCCTTATCACCCGTATCTGCAACGAGGCAACAGGAGCTACTTGTGCCCTTGTGCAAACCAGCCACTTAATTGCATGGCGGCTGGGGAGGGGGGGGAGCGATCGTAACAGCATGTTTATTTTTGTCAAGCTGGCATGGGAACAAGGCACAGGTTTGCACGTGAGAGAAGGGCAGGGGTCACATCAGGAAAAAAGGAATAATGACTTCTAGGTTTGGGCATCGCCTGGCACCCCAGAGCCAGCAGATTCCAACTCTTCCCAGCTAGTCATTCACAGCCAGGAAATACCGTCTCTCTCAGTCATCACTCAAAATAATAAATATGTATTTATAAATTGCATGCAGTCTGTTCCCCTTCCACAGGGCTGAGCAGAGCTGAAATAAGAGCAACACAACCCCCTAATCATCAGAATAGCTGTAAAACCAAACGGGAACCACAAGTCCCACACAGGCAAGCTCAAATAGTACCAGGAAGCATCACCAGGCATCCAAGAAATTATGAAGACAACTGGAAAGTTTCTCAACACTTTAGATCTATTCTGTCTTCCAAAACAGGGAGACCTTTCCCGGGTCATAATCCCTCAAAAGAGGAGACTTCCTACTCCATCACCAAGCAGGCTCTGCTCCAGCCATGGAGCACAGGTGTCAGGTTGACACCCTGGCATAAAAGGAGGTCGGTGCTGCCGGCCCCTTGGACTCAGCTCTGGGCACAGCACAGCCAAAAGCCTACGCAGCGAGCAGGAACTGAGCGGAGCACCTAATAAGTGGATTTTTTTTTTCTTTAATTTAATAAGTCTCAGCTATCACTAGCAGCCAGTGCAAAGCCTCAAAGCCAAGCAGAATAATACATCCTCAGGCTTTTGTATCCCAGCTTGCCCTGATGGCTTCTGTTGCAAATCAGTTGTCATAGCTAGAGACTGGACTTGAGAAGCCGATTAAACAAAGCTTGCCCTGCTCCTGCCTGACGCAGCGCTCCCTCGTCCAGCTCCTCATTAACGGGCTCATGGATATCCACTGTGACTGCTAACTCTACTGGCTATTGAAGGGCATGCACCATGCTGGCAAGAGGCCGGATCTGAAAAAAATCCAGCTTTTCCAAGCAGTCAGAGCGGTGTCGCAGAGCCGTGTGGATTGCTGCGCTGGAACCGCTCTCCCGTGGCGGGTGAGCTCAGGCAACCAGTGATGGGAGCACAGCTCAGGTCAGGCTGCTTGGAAAAAGCAGAGGGCACTGGACCAGCAGAAGGGCCATCACAGCTTTGAAGGTTTACTGGTAGTGCTGTCCTCTGGCAAAGTCCCCAAGAAACCAGCCCTCCAGTGCAGAGGGACTCAACTCAGAGGCATGGAGAGCATCCATATCCCTGTGCAAAGAGCCTTGGCCAAGAGCCGATCAAACAGACACAGCGGTAAAAGTAGGTCCTACTTTCAGGGAAAAGCAGAACATCAGAGACAAAGGCTGGTATACATTGGCCCTCTTTAAAATAATAATGATACTAAAAAAAAAAAAAAAATCTCCATAGAAAACTCCCATTGGCTTCATTAAGGCCAGGATGTGACCCAAGCTTGTGGAGTTGCCCTGAGGGAAAGGATTTAGTCTCACTCAAGGGACGCCAAAAAATTTAGCAGAGCATCCATAATCACCCTGAAATGTTCTCTACTAGCAAAGTGTAACGGGTTTATCATTTATTTCTCAATTAAGTGGTGCTTAAGTTGACCAGGGAGTGGATTCCTATTGTACATTGATTAGCCAATAAAAATACATTAAAAAGTCAGACTACAGACAAGGAATGTCATCCCTCTGCCAAGCGAGGTGTCCTCTTGGACAGGCTGCTGTACCTTCTCTCAACCTCTCCGAGCAGTTCAGCTCTTGTGCAAAATACTTTTACACCACGAATGAATTCCTAATGCTACTTGTAAAATTACTAGGCACAGCCTTGTTAAACATTCATTTGGAATTAAGACAATAGATTTAAAACAAGAAACAAAACCACAAAGCAAGTGAGCACCAAGTGCTACGCTGCATCAAAGCTAAACAAACAGAATAGTCCCTCAATGACTTATTCCCCCCACCGTTACTCCAGACCATCCAGCCCCACCCTCTGCACTCACAGCATCCCACAGATCAATAGCAAGGCTCACTGACTGTAATGGGAACAGGATCACACCCCTTTCCTTCCACGACAAAAGGTACAATGACTACAAGCCATTAAGTATTTTGTGGCACCATTCAATGGCTGTATTTATGCCATATACGTAGTTATGATTGTCCCATGGAATAATGTTCATTTATTTCAGCAACACTGACAAACTATATTTATGCTGCACCTTTGGCCTCCTTGCTTGAACTCTGCTCAGCAATGTCGCTCAGCTGGGACTACTTCTAACATACAAACCCTCCAAACAGCTTTCAAACCACCAGTGTTTCTTGGATATTGTTTTGTTTTTATCTACTACAAAAGGGCATTTTCTCACTCTCCATCCTTCCACCCTCCTCCCCTTCTCTTTCCCCTCAAGCTGTTGGCCAAAGAAAATCAAGGATTTTAAGTTACATTGCTTGCATGCCCTCTGTGAGCATGTGGGGGTTGGCCCAAGAAGCTGCATTCCACCACCCAGCTGGGGAAACCTTTGCCTGGCAAACCCTGGCAGAGAAGCCGAGAACCCCATCGCTACCTGCAGCCTCCCAGGAGCTGCAGGGGTGCCTAAATGACCACCTAGGAATGTCACTTTAAAAAAGTGGCCTTAATTACAGGCATCCCCATACTGCACTCACACAACAGCTTCCCTATTGTTCCAGAATTGCAGGTTTATGGACAGCCAGCAGAAGAAATATTAATGCTACTTCTGTACTTCTCACAGAGAAAAAAAGGCATAGATACATACCTACATTTTAAATGTATCTATATACGCATGCACACAGACAGATGTTTATAAACCCCTTTGCTGTAAACAAAAAGGCTGGTTGTCTGAAGGTGTTATAAATGCCCTTCAGAGCTCATTTAGTCTAGTCTGCATAATGTCACCAGTGAATTTGCCACTTGTAAATATTCCAAATTTACACCAATAAAATCTTCTCAGCAACCAGACAGCTCTATATATATGTATACGTATCTATCTATGCACGGAGCCATTAACATCCATTCATGGTTTGTGATTCTTGTGAAAGATCCATAGGGGAAGGGAGGGACAAGAGGGGAAGTCCAAACCACGTGCCCTCACAAAGGACACGGAGCACTCAGTGAGCTGGGAAATGGAAGCTCACACCCCAGCGACAAGACAGAGCCGCCCCACACCACTTTTCTTCATTTCAAAACTGAAAGCATGGCAGAGATGAGAACGTCAAGGAGCAGGGAGATAAATGTAGAAACCGAGGTCGTGTCATGCTCTCATAAAAGGCCGGGATACACCTACAGAGCCTTCCTTATGACTGTCATATAAACATTACACTGGGGCTGTGTACAGGAGATTAAACAGGAGGGGAGGGAAGCTTCGTATGTGTCATGCTACCAAAGGTTATTTTAGGATCAGCTTAGAAGCTGAGTAGTGGGTGGCAGCTGATTATATTACCACAGGCATATTTAAATATCATGGGCCCAAACTCTCATCAGGATCTTTCATAAAGGGCTGTAGATACACCGTGACTTGAGCTTGAAACTTGGCCTTCGGAGCAGCCCACTTGCCCAGGGCTGTGGTGACCCTTCCCGGGTGTGAGCTCTCCCTCAGAGCAGGACACAGCCACTGGCACAAGTAGTTTGGCTTAAAGGCCCCGGTTTGTTCAAGGAACAACATCAAAGAATATACCTGAGCCTCCAGCAGGTTTTTCCCAGCATGGACCACCCCGCTGTACCATGAACCACAGTGAACCATCATGAGCACACAGTATACCTGCGGACAGAGCACACGCGGGTACCACACGGGCAGTCCCACAGCCATGTCATCACCAAGTTTTGTTGTCCCACCAGCCAACACCAAACCACAGTTTACCTGCCTCTGTGCACGATAAGTCTCAGAAGAAGCTCAACCACTACTTTCAGAATTCCGGTTGTCAGTGGATCACATCTTGATGGTAACTCTGCAGCTGACGGAGAGCTCTGGAGGAGCACAGTTCAGCTAACCATGACTTCAGAAAACTCATACGCAAGGGACTTTATCTCTGCTCACGTAAGAAACGTCTCTGTTCTCCCACACAAGCATCTGCCTTCACAACCGTGAGCCAGGAGAACAACACTACCTGGCCATCGAGACATGCCCATGGCTTTAGATCACCAAGCAATGCTGCAAGTCCTGTCTTTAAATGGCCTAATACCAGGTGACTTGGAGGAAGCCACACAGCAGGTTCACACCAAGGGTGACCACGGAGCACAGCACCCAACGGCAGTGCTGTTCTCACAGTGCTGTTCTCACAGACAGACAGACAGGCCCTCCTCTAAATAAGATACTCCTAAATTATAAGAAAATAATCAGACACTCAATTCTCAAATGTCATGACCTCAAAGTTGCAGAAAAAAAATAATCTTACATATACACACACATGTACATACTTAATATATGTAGACACACATATAAGTATATATTATAGGTATTATATTAATAGCTATTATATTGATATTGGTGTTACATAGATTCTAGATGTTTATATATGATTATTGTTTGTGTGTGTATATATATACACACACACACCAGATATTAATATTTTTGCTATCAATCACTTCCAGATTTCTGCACCAAACCCCTGGTTCATAACCAGATCTATTTAATTGTTTTCAAGGCTTACAACACTGTTTTGCAGTGCTGCCTGTATAAAAGCTGCAAACATTTACTGAAGCTTTTAAAGAGAGCTTTATGTGAAAAATGAACTGTTACCCTGAAGAGCAGCTAATTATACCTTTATAAATTTGTAGCTGTTAAGCTATCCAAAACCAGTCATTTTAATTCAGATGTAGTTCCTCTGCCATTTTTAACTGCTCCAAGATTTTGGTACCTATGACTACACCAATGGGCTTATTTGATTAAAACCCAGTATTCCTACTGCAATTCTTGGATGAACCATTCTGTTTGCCAGGTTTTGCAGGCACAGAACTGTAAATGAAATCTCAAGTCTAGGACTCAGTTTGGGTGGGCAATGCCCCTTCAAGTTGTAAAAGCATTTGAACCACACCAGATGTTAACAGCTCCTCTGGCTTCGTTATCTAATAGGACATCACTTTGAGCACAGTAGGATCATTCCCCTGGTTTTGGCCCTGTATGCGAGTTAGAATCAGCTAATACTGGACCTGGGTCTTTGTCAGGATCAGGGAGAGCAAGATGCCAGGCAATGCCCACCTTGCCTGTTCAAGCACCCAGTAAAGAAACTAATCTTGCTACCTTAGCAGAAAGGAGTTATTTAGTTGCACAAAAGGGGCCTCCAGTGAACTCCAAGATGATCTACCCCACATAGCTGCTATTCAACAAACTAAACACAAGGTATGCTGTAGTAACTGTACATAGCATAGAACAGACTGAACAACACAAATTTCTAAGGCAGGTACATAATGTTACTAACAAAATAACAAAACAATAGAAACAGGTGCAAACAACAGAAACTAACGAAAGCTATATTAGTAAACACTGTGAGGAAAACCATATCAACACCATTCTCATCTTCCACTAGTTCAGTGTGTATACACTCATTTAAAAAAAAAATTACCTTTTAAAAATTATTATCCAAGTAGAGGGAGGAAATTACAGCTTTCACCCATAAAGTTTCATCTGTTTCAGCAAAATTCACCAACTGCAAAGAACCACCAAAGAACCACTAACCTACATCACCTGCCAGAAAGAAATAAGATCACCTCAACAGTTTGCAATTCAGAGGTTAATCTACTTAAAGTTTTAGGACACATCACTACTCATTATCTTAGTGCAAGTACACCCTTCGGCAGGAGAAGGTCACACTACCTACCGAAGAGACCACCACCTATCTCCAGTGGACCACACTGTGACACCTCATTGAAAGACTATTTTTAGCCCCCTTCCCAACAGCTTCAAATCAGTGAGAAACATTTCTTTCCATAACTTCAAATTAACCTTTGTTAAAAGAACTCTTGATTGTTTCTCCAGTATAAGCCGGGTTGCCTGACAGTATTTGGAAAGTAACCGATCTTCCTCTGAGTTCCTGTGCACACACAGTTATGTTGGTGCATAAACAAGACAGGGAACTACCAATTTCTCTCAATCAAACAGCTCCATACCTGAGACTCCTGCCGTGCTACTCAGCTGAGTTATTGCTCATTGAAAAAAGAACAGCAAGTAACTTCTGACCCATTTCACAGGCAAGGGCCGTTTTCTCCCCTCCTACATAAACTGAAATGCCAAATACCAAACCTATTTGTAGCAGTCAAGATAAGTTCTAACAGGTGAATCACCAAGAGGATAAACTGATTTGAACATTTATCTAACGATTAATAATCATCCCTACTTATTGGTTTGTTGGACCCCAAATGCACGGAGTACTTAAGATAATAGAGAAAGTTTGATCCTTGCCTAGAGGAACTGCCATGAGTAGAAAAGGAACCAAAGAAAGATGAAACTGCAAAGGAAACCAATCTCCATTTGCAACCACTTGTGACAGCAGGGATGTGGAACTTGGCTTTCATTCTGCACAAACCTCGCTCTTTTAACCTTTACTGGAATTAACCCAAAGGAAGATGACCCATTGCTAGATATTCATGCAGTTACACCAAACTTTAAGTCTCTGAATCAATGTAACAGAATACCAGAAGGAGATGCCTTAACAGACTCTAAGACCTCATCCTCTTGGCTTTTATTGATGTTCTTACCATCTTAAGAGGGTCACCCTGGAGACGTGAGACTGTAGGTGACCTTTGGAGCCTACACACATGTTCAGCTTCACAGAAAAGAAAACTGGAGTGTCAAACAGCCAAACTCCCTTGTTTTTTCTCCTACCAAACAGCGTACCCACATGAACATACATCTAATGCAACTTACTGATTGTATCAGGGTGCAGCGGGGGTTGGTGATCACTAGCACCACAAACCAGCACAGTGTCCCCGTACCTCAGTTCCATGCAAACATTCAGGTTTAGCTGTGATCACTCTGAAGGCAATCAGTGTGCAAGCTTGTTACCAACCAGCTTCATGCAGCTATACCTTGAAAAGTGACTCCATGAAAGTGGTATGAGGGTGAGGTAGGGAGGAAAGAGGAGTGTAGTGTTTATTTCCTTTTAACTTTCCATTTCATGTGTGTTCAGCGCCATGTCTGAACATGTTCAGACATTTCTTCTCCTCCCCACTTACCCTTCTTCCAAATGCCTGTCCTACAAATTATATCTGGGATCTAAAAATTAAGCTGAATTCTTGCTTTCTCTTTCTTATGCACACAGAGTAATAAAGAGACTTTGCAATCCAAATTCTGCACTTGTGTACACCTGCGTTAACCCCATTGTCCTCAAGTTATTCCCTTAACAATGGCTGTGGGTTTGTACAGGTGTTGAACAAGTCCCATAATTGGAATTTAACAAACAATTCCAACAGCGGGGGGGTGGGGAAGAAAAGAGCCAGAATTCAGCTCACTCCTTATGGCATTAGCTAATGTGTTCAAGGAGCAGGAAAAACAAAAACAAATTTAAAAGGTATTTAGGCATGTGCAGATGCTGACAGGCAACTCACAAGATTTCCAAAAACTGCCAGTTTTCTACTTTGATCCACAAGCCACAGCAACAGCAAGGAGTGTACATGAAAAACTTTTGTTTCGAATTTGCACCACCCTTCCAGTATTCTGTTTAGCCTCCTTCCTGCTTCACAAAGTATTTTGTTTCCAAACGAAACTTTGTAAGCTCCCCCTTGACATCACAAATTTCGGTCACAACCTTACATGTCCAAATGCACAGACCCAGCTGGACTGAAGACAGTTCTTGAGGCAGTTGACGTGGAGGTGGGCTTGACATACATGCAGGACAGGAGCTGTATTTGCACCACCAGCTCCCAGGAAGGGAAGCCCCTCCAAACCGCTTACCACTGCATTAAGAAACAACCCCAGTGGGAAGCAGAAAAGCAAAAAGAGGCCAGGCAGAAAAACCAGGCGTGCGGACATGCCACACAACGAGAAGACATTGGCTACTCTGCATCGACTCCTCAACTAAACTCAACAGCTGCTCTTCTAGGCTGAGGTAGACTTTACATAGCTGTAAAATCAAATAAAAGCTTTCTGCTGCTGTCATGAGCTCCTGCTTGTGACCACAACTTAAAACCAGCTTCCACCCTCTTTCTCTATATCTCTCTGTGTAGCAAGCCATGGCCAGGACATTGACTGTAGATGTAGTTAGGCTTTGTTGCAATGGATAACTTGGTCATAACATTATAACAGGAAAGGTTATCTGGCTGGAAAATGAAAGAGACCAGTGACTTTATAGGGCCAGCAATTACTCCTTAGTGATGGAGAATTACTACAGAGCATTCATTACTGAAGAGATGCCAGTGACTGACAAATTACCAAACTGAGAAATTAATTATCAGCTGAGAAAATAATGCACAAGGGATAGGACTGAGAAAGCCATGTTCAAGAGAGGTCCATAATTTGCAACAAGTACATTCTCATCAACAATTAGTCCTGGTACAATTAGTACCGCACTGGGTACTCTTTCAGGATGGCAGACAACACGACTGGTCTGCAAATCATCAATGGTTGAGACAAAATAGCATCATCTAAAAATAGAGACATTGTTTGACCTGACCATGACACTGTCCAACACAAAGACCTGACTCTATGCTCCAACACTGAATAAGCAATTCAAGCTATACTGCCAGGAAAATCGTTGTCCCCCAACTCCTCCTTGTGCCTACAATAAGACTTCTACATGTTGAGAAAACCCCTCCTGTATTCACGCACCAGACTTGCAGACCAGGCAAGCAAACCAGGGGACCGCATGCTCTGAGGAAGTGCATACAGAAGTGCGCTTTGCTGAACATCAACAAGCATTTTTGCAAGGCAACCTCCAAGACAAGCAATTTTTCCACAGCTTTTTCATGCTAGGGGCCAACTCTGTGAAAAAACTAGATGTTTTTTTGCTCAAACATAAACAGATCTAGCCAAATTCTTCATCGCCATCATCCAGTGGAAAATAACTGAGGGGGGTGGAGGTGGAGGAAAAAAAGAAGAAAAAAAATCTGCACAAAAACTGCACATGGCTTCTGAGCTACAACTTTCACAGCCATGAGTATTTATTAGCTTTAACAATATTTCCGTAATCAGCAGCAAGACCTTCCTTTTTCCTCTGGTTTGTATCTTAGGAACCCAACGCAGATGCTGGCTGATCCCAAGTCTCCAGGAGAGAAGAAAGGAGGATGAATGCAGCATACAACACTCACAGGGTCCCAACAAAACATCTAAGCAGCCGTGCCACAGGCCTTGAAGGCAACATGATACAGAGAAACACAAGACAGGGCAAAGACATCAGCCCAAAGGGCTCTTCTCGCTCTCTCTTCCTGCCCCCCACCCCGCATTCACATGTAGTGGTGAACGAAGGGAAGAAACACAACACTGACTAAATGGTTAAGTAAATTGGCCAAGGTCGCTACCTCCGAGCGTTTACAAAGCAGAGACCCTACATTACTTCAGGGAGAATAAATAAAAGGCAATCACAAAGCCTGAACTGCTAAGTAAATGGACACCAAAATCACCAACATTGCACCCAGGCTGATTACTGAAGAAAACCAAGGAGCTTAATATTTTCTTTTCTTTAAAAGTAAAGGCGTACAAGAAATTTAGCAGTCACGTTTTCTTCCTTGAGCAAGAACACCCACACTGCTCGCTCGCTTATTCACTCCCATTTTTCTCTGTGCAGGGTCTGACCAAAAGGATCCCAGACCAAGGTCTCCCGACGCTCCTGCATCACACACAGTAACAACTCTGATTTTTATAGTTTTATTTGGCTTGTTTACAAGGCTCAGACTCATGTAATCTGCAGGCTTGATCCTTCTCCTAATAAGAGCAATGGAAAAACTTCAGCTGATTGCGTAGTTCTGGACAGACCTTGCAGTGGCAAGAGGATAAACTTTAAGGGTCCAAGCCTTATTCATTCACTTTTCTTGCTTCCACAAGTAATCCTATTAAAAATAATGGGACTGCTCCTAAGAGTCAAAGATGTGGGATCAAATAAGAGAAGAAACTGACTGAGAAATATTTGGGGTTCCCCTTCCAGCAGAGCACAAGCACATTTCCCAAAGCATACTCTTATGTCTGTATATCAAATCAGAGCACCAACAAAAAACCAAATAAATAAAAGAAAAACGCCTGAAAATGCCATTCAAGGCAGGAAGAAGAAACCCAAGTCCTTCTACTTTTAAAACAAGGGCAATCGAATGATGAGTAGCTGAAAACATGGCCACACACACACACTCCTTCATATACACACACATACACAGAGGCAGTTCATCAGAAGTGAATCGGAGAGAGAAAGATGAATTTGAACCCTTTATCCCCTGTCCTTTATAAAGGCTGCCACTCAGTAAACGGAGATTGCTCTAATTACTGTGACAATTCTGCACCCCGTTCAAACAACTTTTGTGTTCTGGACAGGTTTCTCTGCGAGTTTGAAATTCTTGGCCTGAGAACCACTCTTGTCTAAAAGAGGTTTCTCGTTGCAAGCGCAGAATGCAACACTAACAAGTTGTCCCTCTTTTCAGCTCCTTTCATTCTCCTCTTTTCCAATTGCCTGATTCAGGGCTTAATGGAAACTTGTCAAGGCTTTTCTTCCCACAAACCCTGTAGAGCCCCAAGGCAATCTGTGCACAGAGTAACCACAGGAATCTCATATTGTCAATTAAAATTGAATAGACACCTGATAACGCGAGTATACGTTCACAAATAATATACATCGCATGCATGTACACAGATGTGCCCACGTAACCAGTCGGATCCCCACATTTGACACACCAGCAGCACAGCGACACAATTCATGTTTACAACCACCCAGCTACACCCAGGTTCTAGTTTTCACTTTTTAATTTCATATTTATGACATTTAATTTCATATTTATGACATTAAAAACAAAGTACTTTCAAGTACTGTAGTTGAGCAACAGGTTTCAATGGAAAATAAACTATACGTGTACCAGGCATTTGGCCTTTAATAACCCTGGGGATTGTAAAGATATTTAGCTGCTATCCAGATAAAATAAGCTCTGTGGATATTCTTTACGCAGCAGCTTTGTGACTGGTACAGTAGTTATGTTTGTGACTAGCTCCTGTAAAGTAACTTTTTTTTTTTTTTTTACACTGACATAGGCATGTTTTAAGCTACATTTTATGGTGTAGTTTAAGCATTAAGAAAAAGTCCATAAGAGAACGTAACAGGGCTTGAAGTAAACTGAGACATTTGGTTAATAACATTAAAAATCTCAAAAACTTGACTTCCAGACAGACAGCTATAATCTGTAACTCCTTTGAAAGGGAGAAAACCTTTTTGCCAATGTCCCAGAGAAAACAAAGGAAGAAACACTGATTGCCATCTTATTCTTCTGATGTGTTTGTTCAAGGTCATACCTTCCCCTGGATTCTTTATTATTGGCAAACATTCATAATAGCGTAATTTCAATAGCAGTCTGTTCAGCCTGGGTGTAGATCAATGCAGCATCTATATGCCATCTTCTAGACCTTGTCTATGTCATAGCGGCCCTGGTTTTATAAATCTCTTAAATCTAATTAAACCAATGTAAACCTCTTACCGTGTATGCTCCCAAACCAGTTCACTGGTTTAACCAAGTTAAAATTATTCAGGCTAGGGTTTAAAGCAGTTCCAAGAGAACCTTTATTAAATATTTGCATCAGTTAAAAACAGAAATCAATGTAGTGGCTTGTCTCTAGAATAGAACAGCCTATAGCCTCAGTTTTTTTTCCAGATTATTTAAGGAATCATTGACTCCAGTGAGAGTCTGGATGTGCTCAGAGAGGTACACCCCCACCTTTTCTTGCTCTATTTTTCCCTTTCCTAAAATAGGATGATTTGTTTCTATTGTATCAACATCCAAGAATCTTTCATATTCCCCAGAAAGTCCCTTTGCACTATTTTCAGTTTGGCATTTTCTAACTATTATTTCCCACATCCTTTTGGATTTTTCTGGTGTCTCAGCTGCATCAACATTACTAGTGAATTAAAAACCAGAGACCGATTGTGTTGTATACAGCATCTTTCACACCACAGGACCGGTCTGGAGAGCCCTACAAAGCTGTGAGATAATACTAGTCGAGCTCAATTATATATTCCTACTTGGTAGCCATGAGGCATGCAATCGTACTTCCCACAGAGCCTAGGGCATTAAAACCTGTTCTGCCAAGAGGGGGAAACAGTTAGGCAGGACTAACTGTATCGGTAGGACTAACAAAACGGTTATGAGACCTTTAACACCACAGAGTCCCTCCTGAATTCAGCCTCCCTTCCTGGACAAATACCTGCAGAAGTTTGGTACACAAAATATCTGACCCCCGAAAGAAGCTGCGCTCCCATCTTCTCCCTCCTTGCACTTCCTTCAGCAAGCAGCAAAAACATTTCAAACAATACAAATCCATTCTCCGCTCACCAAAGCCTACTTGTCTCCTGTAATTTCTATCATTTTACTGTCATCATTTCTTCTTTGCTGAAACCAGCAGCGTATGAGTCAGAGAACAATCATTAACTTTTACAACTTCCATACAAATCCACCTACTCATATTAGAAAAGCAGTATTGACATGCAACACAGCCTCAGATCAAATCCTGATTCTGCCAGGATGCTCCGCACTTCTCTGGGAAAGTCAGACACTGCAGAAGCAGGGGCTCGTTTAAGAGCATACCACTGGAAACATAACTTTTTTTTTTTCCCCCAAGAGTGAACGACACCACAGAACCAGCAATATATCAATATGACATTTAGTTGAGTTTGGCTTTTTCAATACCTTTATCCACTTTTGAAGAAGTTGGCCGTTAGTTCAAGACACACGGGGCCTGATCCAAAGCCCTTCATTATTAATAGAAGCCTTTTTTCCACTGACTTCAATGGATCTTGGACCAAGCCCAAGGAAGACAAGATTTCACAGCAGTAAGAGTGACACACATTCTCCGCATTCAAAAAAAAACAATACACGGTATTTACGATGTCAGTCTGTATAGTGTAGTTTTGTTTGTGTTTTGCTTTTTTAAAATAGGCTCTAGGCTGTCGGATTAATGCACCCAAAAAGTCTCTTTGGAGTTGGAAGGAATTACAGGGAGATACAAAATGCTATGGCGAGGTATATAATATTCCCAGCATTTACCCCAATGAGAATATAAAGGCACCCACTACCATAACACTTCTTATAAGTTGCTGCAGCCACACTTTAAAGTGTCCCATCGTTATAAGCTCCTCTAGGAACAGCTACAGCATTGCCCATGATGAATTAATTTGTGTTAATATGGCTATCACGCACATTTCCATATGAAACCCATTGTTCTAGAGCATTAATAAAAACCTCACCAAGTGAAGTAACATGGTACCCCTATATTTAGTTTAAAGAAATTCAAAATAAATACATTAAAACAAAATTGCTAATATCTTTAGTACATCATAATTGGCACAGCAAGCAGAAACCCAGTTATCTTCTCAGTACATATTTATAGCATCACCCTTCCCCATTCATTCTGCATTTTCTTAGAGAATCTGCTGTACCCTACATCTGCAATTCATTGACTTTACAATTTACCACATGTTGAGATGGAGAGGTCTCAGCTCCATTTGAATCACTGCACAAATATGCAAGTGATTTATCGTTTTAAAACTGAAGACTGCAGAAGAACGACTCCACTTTTCCTGAACATTACTCCTTCTGGCAGACCATGAACAATTACAGCGCGTACTAATTAAGCTCTGTAAATGTGCTGTGCCCTGCTAATGCCTACCAGGCCTCAAATTTAGTTGCATGAAGCCAAACTTCAGCCAGCGACTTAACTCATTCAGCACTGCCCAGTTGCCTGAGCATGACCCCACGCAGAATAAGGGTCGAGGGTTTAGCCAACCTAAAACAAAGGCGCGAGACTGAACAGATTTTGCCGGAAAGAATTGGAGGGGGGAGATGCTGGAGGGGGTGGGAAGAGTCTTGGGAACCAGAGGAACATCCTTGTTGATAACCTGTTAAAAAGGTACAATACCACACCAGCTTTGCAGCGCGGTGCTGAGGGATTCGGATCTGTCCCTGCGGGCTAATAAGTCACAGTGCTCCATTGATTAGGGAAATGCATAAAACCTTCAACAAAACTGTACAGCTATTTGTGGAAGGGCCAAATTGACAGCCACCTCTTTCTTTTTTTTTTTTTTTTTTTTTTCTTTTTTTTAAGTCGGGTTTTACATGACTCTTAGAAGAAAAACATATGGGCAAAGGACCGCAGCTTTCCACCACACACGTAACCCCGCCTTTTTCTTAAGTTAGTCTTCACACACAACAGTAACCTACAGGGAACCTGAAATCAGCTGCTGGTGAAATTAAAGCTAAAAGTAATACCTAGGCATACTTGAGTAATCGCATTATCTTGTTAAAACATACACACACACAACACAGACAGGACAGCAGCACTTCCAATCTGACTGTCCACTCTAGGAAAGCATGTTTAATGGGGAGTGAGCCGAGAATAACGAGCTTTGCTGAGTAAAGCACTGTTTCTCCTTAGGCCCCAGACTTTCCTGACACTTAAGAGTCAATCTCCAGACCCCAAGCTTCCCCTCCAACCATCCTTTCAAATACCAGCAGTCCCTCTGTCGTCCCCCCCACGTTTCTAGGATTTTTCCTCCTCGAACTCCAACATCCCTCCTTTGTCCTCCAGTTACTCTCCAGCAGCCTCTGCTCTTGCTGTGCAGCCCCCCCTCCCCCCCCCCCCCCCCCCCCAGTTACCCCCCTCCCCCAGACTTCACCCTTGGCACGTCCCCCTGGCTCCCCTCACCCCTCCACGCTGACCTACACATCCATCCCAGATTGCCCCTTTCCAGCAGGACACAGGGCTTCTCCCCTAAAAACTGCCTTGAACCCCAACACCTTAGTTAACTCAGCACAAGTTCTCCCTTAAGGTGGGCTTTCGCCTCTTTTTAAGAGGCCCCGTTTTACACGCACGAACCAGTCTGATACGTGTATTTCCAAGCATCCACCTTTTGCATAAAACCTGATGCAATTTTTTTTTTTTCCTCCCAGCTCAGTGGTATGTGAGAAAATTAAAGGACGTTTCCAGGTGTCATCTGTCTTTAAATGTTTGCTTGTGTCGGTATCTAGGAAATACTGCACAATATCGCTGAGACCTCTATAAAGCATATGAGCTGGGCTAAACTTCTTCCCTCCTTCAGCCTGGCTGGGTCATCCACAGCCCAGCCTTTACAGCACTGCAAGTGTTAATTATAAACTTCGGAGCCTACTTTAAAAAAAAAAAAAACACACACACAAAAAAAACCCCAAAAACCAAAAGGCACAAACATAAACCAGCAGTTGAGAGGAGGAGCAGAAATATTCTTTGCTTTTGGGTGGGGAGAGAGAGGATTTCTATATCTCCCCCACACACCCCCAGCACCACACTCCATCTCTCATTGCTTATAATTAGTGAAAGAAATTTGACCCACTGCCAGTGTCTGTGGACCTTGGATATTATAAGGCCAGCGTGGCGTCAAATATCTTAACATTCATAAGTGTTATAGGCTGTAAATAAACCCCATGGATTTATGACCCTGCGGTGCTTGCCAGCAAACGACTGTGGCACATTTCTTTCAGCAGACCTGTCGAGGTGCAAGTTTGCCTTTGGTTGTAAAATTAACCATTTCCTTCACAAATGTGCCCAATTAGAAGTCAAAGTTTTAAGGCTTACTTACATATTTGCCAGGACGTAGTACTGAGGAGACGCCCGGGGAACAGAGCTTTAAACTTACCCCCCCACCAAAAAAAAAAAAACCCTCACAAATGCCCCCAAAGCAAAACTTCTCACAACGGCCCCAATGTGGGAGCACAGTGTCTGATTTCCCCCCAAACCCCAAGCTGACAGCCCCACCGCTTTTATATTTATAGGTGCCCCTCGCCAGCCCTGGCTCATTTTTGGCTGCTGGGAGGCTGGGGGGGAGCAGGCGGCTCCCCCCGAGCTGCGCCTGGAGAAGGCTCTCCTCCCTTCCCCCAGGATAATGTCATCTGCTTCCTGTGTAGGAGAGCATTTGCTAAATCCAGGTTGTCTCATGCTTAACTGCCAATAATCCAACTTCCACATAACTCCCAGACAGCTGGGAAAAGGTCCTCAGAGTTTTTAGTCATGGTACAGAAACACACGTCCACACAAAAAATCTGCAGCTGTCCTTTTTCTCTACACCACATTTTTTATCTGATTTTGGGGCCCAGTCATGAAAATCTTGACAAATTTAAAACATTTTTACCTACATTCTGGTTTACAAGCTCCAATGAAAGCTGCAACATACTCCTCCCCCCCTCCATCTTCAGCTGACAAATCAGCACATATTTGCTTGAACAAAAAACGAAGAGGAAGGAGGAAAAAAAACCCACCCTACTCAACATCATCAGTCCATGTATGAATGCATTCAAAAAACCTGGAAAGGCATCTACTGGGTTTTTTTTTTTTTTTCAGTACAGATCAGCCACTGGTGCACCTATTAAAATTGTTCGATTTCCAAAGCAAATATTATTTTTAATGAAGTGCAGTCCTGCAATTATCCTGTACACTCAAGTTAACAGTACTGCATTATATTGTTTTGCAAGGTCCAAGAAACATGAAACTTTTCTCTAACTAATTTTCATAGCCCCCTAAAGAGAAGCTGATTGATTAAGCAATGCAGCATTTGCTCCAGAATGAAATCTTATCAGAAAAATAGAGAAAGAGAGAGAGAGAATTAAAAATAAATCAGCTTCTTCACCGAAAATGAGTTAACAAACACAGTCTGTTTGCCATTGTACACCAGCTATGCTAATGCTATAGCAGAGTGATTCAGCAATCTACCTAATTAAGCATGAGGAAAGTTTCTTTATGGAGGTTGCATTTGATTTACGCCACAGGATCATCAGTTCTTATTTAATAGCTTGTTTTTAAACAAGTCCAGAAACTTTATTAAAAGCATGTCCATTCAAATTTTTTTTTAAAAAAAAGCAAATAATTCACTCTCCACTTAATAGCTACGTGTCATAAAGTACCAAAGTGCTGACATATTAAGTTGTATCTACATTATTAAACTAGTTGGTGGACGTTAATACTATAATCCATACTGCAGACATTAAACCTCAACCATAAAGATTAGTAAAGAATTAATATTGTCACATCTAGGCTGAAACCTTAACACGCCAGCCATAAATATTTCTGAAGGAGATGAAAAACAATTAGCATAAATACCAAAGAAGGGCAAGAACACCTGTTCTTTTTCAGTGCGATAAGCATTTTATTGTTCTCTATTTAAAATGTAATGACCTGTGTAATTACAGTAATATTACATTGTATTGCAAGGGCTTGGAATGTCACACTTTGAAAAGTGTTGTCAAAACAATTGGATGGAGGGAAAAAAAAAAAAGGACCACCATTAACCCTTCACACCCCAGGGTCTACAGCTTTTGTATCAAGAAGGATTATGTTGTTTGATTCAGTAGATAAAGGAAAACATCAATTTTTCAAGTTAATTAAAGAAAAAAGTTTCTTTCTGAACGCAAAATCTAGGTGAGGGGGCTACTCTCCACCACAGCTATTCCCAACTCCCAAACTTCAGGGCCACAGGCAAGCTTATTCCTACAGTCTTACTCAGCAAGCAACAATTTAGGGGAAAGGAAGATGCAAAAGCACTAGTAAAAATAAAAATATCTGCCAGCAGGGTTTTTTCAAAACACAATGCAACCATTTGCTCACCGAAAGCATTAACCAGGATCTAAATTTAGGGTAAAAATTAAATACACCATCTTCTTCATTTTCCAACTCTGAAAGGAAAACATTCTCCTTTATTATCCCTAACAGACAGCTACCCCAGTCCCTCTGCAAGCGTTAGTATGGATCTGGCACTCTCAGATGCATTACTTCATTACTATTTGGCTAGACCTCTATTTAGTCCACATCTATGCTTAAAAGCAATCCACAGTATTCTATCAAAAGCAAGATTAGCATGCAAAACATCTTTGGCTTTTAAAAGTAAAATCATTCCTATCGAGCTTCATAAAGAGA
The DNA here is from genome assembly GCF_017639655.2 of Falco naumanni. Lineage (NCBI taxonomy): Eukaryota > Metazoa > Chordata > Aves > Falconiformes > Falconidae > Falco > Falco naumanni. Next base: position 19,320,425 of record NC_054062.1, read on the forward strand.
CTGCAGTATTTAAAGCATTATTCTTGAGATAATATTATTCATCATACGCAGATTTTATGATACTTCATAATTCTTCACATTCCTAAAGCAGTAAAGCAGAAATTGCTGCCCACGAGTTTGCTCTTGAACAGACAATTACAGGTACATTTACAAAACACAATAATCCCCCTACACACCCAAATATAACAAAAAGGGGGAAAAAAGCCAGGGGAAAAAAAAAACAAACAACAAAAAAACCACACCCACAGACCTTTAAGATTCTACAACAGCAAAAGGAAAGGAAAAGCAATTTTGCTGCATATCTGCATCACCTCTTTACCTTGCATGCTTTAAAACTCAACAAATATGGCTTCAGAAAAAACTACGTAAAGAAAAATAAAATTCAAAATTATGCAGAATCATCAATGCCTTTCCAACCTGTATTAAAAAAAAAAAAAACCAACAAAAAACAAAACAAACAAAACAAACAAAAAAAAACACCAACCAAAAACACCCAAACAGGAGAAAGATCTAGTTGGTCTGGAATTGAAAGCTGGTACAGCAGAGAACTAGAATCCACCTAAAGACAGTGTGTGACGGACAACAGCTATCCCGCTGAATCTTTATAATATTCTGCTCTCAGGCCTAAATAAACAACTTTAATTTTTCCTGGCTATAATTAAGTGGCAGGCAAACAAGCAAGCACAGGGAACGTGAACAAGTGAGGTTAAGGAGATAGGAGAGGGTTGCTGGAGCCTGGATGTGGAAATAAGAAAATTGCCTATTGAGTGTGGAAATATCCTTTCAGAATCCATCTGATAACAGGAGCAGGCCACCTGCCATACGAACAATCAACCAACCTGTCATCTTCTGTACAGTACCTTTAATTCACACAAACCCAACATTCCTATGGAGGCCTTTTTTAACTGGGGGGAGAGCAAGGGGAGGAAGAATGCTTCCAGGAAAGCTAACTGCTGAAGGATCCTATCCTCACAGGCTAAGGGAAAAAGGAGCTGTAATAAAGGTAATGAAGACAAGAAAAAAATAAAAATAAAGAACCGTAGCTGCTGTAAGAGAAACGCTTAAAGAGAAAAGCAGCAGAGGTGTGCTTCCTATTAACCCACACTTGGAACGGGGGAATGCATTTAAGGTAAAAAGGAAGGGGAAAAAACCCAAACACTACAGAGCGCCACAATTTGCAACAAAGTAACAAAGATTGTTTTGCCATCTGGATCCTGGTGCTCGCAGAACTCGGGATTTATCACCGGTCATCCATATACATGGGGGTGACTGTATTCAAAAGGAAAAATATAATGCATTCAGCCCCTGAATTCCCCTCCCAGTCATTACCATTGCAAACTGCAGTCACCCCTGTGCTACTGTCCCAGGGATCACCTCCTTGCAAGAGGGGCCTTACAAGCCACCAAAATAAAACCCTACCGCAGCCCTAAACATATGCAAAGTTAAAAAAAAAAAAAAAAAAAAAAAAAAAACCAACCTTCCTTCCTCCCTCCCTGTCACTCTGCATTTACTAATCTGGGACTACTGACATTTTACTAAGTGAAAACAAGACTGACCCGATGTTTAATATTTTAATGCTTTAAAACACTTGTAGATCTGATACACTGAAGTTGTCCAAGCCCTCAGTCATTAGTACGGCTTCAACATCCACCAAACAGTAGATCTATTATTGCAAATCGCTATCTCGTGTTACCACAAGGAAGAAAGGGGAAAAAAAAAAAAAAACACAACTGTATAAACACACATGGTGATGGTGGGGACGCTTCAGATTTAGAAACACCCAGCAGAAACAAAACAGCAATGCTGAACCCATTGGTAGGAACACGTAGCGTTTTGTATTCCCAGTGGATTTAGCCGGTTTAGCCCAAAATTTTTTTTGAAAGTCTGTAAAAAGGTGACACTTGAGAAATCTGATGGCAGAGCTGCGCACACCGCGACACTACGAGCGGAAAAACAGCTGGGACTGCAAACCCACCAGCAGATCCCAAAGTTTCCTGGGATCTGGGTTAAAACTTGCTCTATCTCCAGGCACAAGGCGTGCAGCCAAGCACACCCCTGCCACCGAGCCCTGGGCTAAAGAAAAAAATAAAAATAATAATAAAAAAAATTTACAAACCCACCCAAAACCAAAAAGCCCAGAAACACACAACCCAAAAAAGAAAAAAAAAAAAAAAAAAAAAAAGAAAAACAAACAACAAAAAACCGGACGCTTTCAGCAAACTGTTTTTCGGCCAGCACACTTCCAGGAGGAATTTTGCTCGACTTGTTAGATTATTTGGTGGTGGTTGTCGGAGCTCAGCGCGGCGATCCGCGCCGCCGGCCTCAGCCCCCCGCTCGGCTCTGCCCCGCGGCGCCCCCGCAGCGCCCGGCACGCACGGAGCGCGCCGCCGGGCCGCCTGCCGCCGCACAGCCCCGGTGAGGGCCCCGGACCCCCGGCCGCCCCCAGCCCCGGCCCGGCCGCGCACCGGGCAGGCGGGGCCGCCGCACCGACAGGACCCCGGCCCCGGGCCGCCGCGCTGAGGCCGGGCACAACTCGCGGCGCCCGCGGCCGGGAGGGGCCGTCGCCCCGCGCCGGGCACGGTGAAGGCGCCGCTCCCGCAGGCCGGGGGCGGGCAGGAGAGGGTTAAGGGGGAGGAAAGGGGAGGGGGAGCCGGCCCAGCCGCCACGGAGGAGGGCAGGAGGCGACGGATCACCATGGAAAACGAGGAGTTTGGAGGAGCGGATCCAAGACTCGGCCGGGAGAACCCCCCCCCCCCCCTCCTCCCCACGGAAGGGGAGAGGGGAGTGATGGGGGGAGCCGGGGGGGGTAAAAGCAACTCCTCAAATTTTTTTTTTTCCATTTATTTCTAGTTTTGTTCTGTGGCTGGATTAGGTGTTGCTTGGATTTTGTTTGGGGGAGTTGTTGGGGTTTTTTTCTCCCCACCCCCTCGCAGGGGAGATTACGAGGGCTCCAGAAAACTGCCCATAGAACTGAAAGTTTAAAAAAAAAAAAAAAGTAAAAAGGGAAAAAAAATTAGGAAATATGGCGAAGTGTAAACAAACCCCCTCCCGCCGCGGCCCGCGGAGTTTGGAAAGTTTGCGGCGCGGGGGAGGGGGCGGCGGCCGGGGCGGGCGAGCGGGGGCACCGGGGAGCGCGGCGGCGGCGGGAGCCGGGGGAAGGGGGGGGAGAGAGGAAAGGAGAGGAGAGGAGGGGGGAAAAAAAAGGCACTTACCGTTCTCGCCGTCGGAGAGAGCGATCCATTGGGCAGATACGGGCTGCTGAGGTCGGGGATCATTATAAAGGGATAACCCGGGTATGGTGGGCCCTTAAACAACCCTCCATCTTGCCTCTTCGCAGCTAACATGGCGGGGGAGACACGAGCGGGAGCGGGGAAGGAAGGGGGCAACAGGGGAAAGAGAAGGGAAGGAAAGAGGGGGAGGGGGGGAGGAAAACTTTTTTTAGAAAGTGTCCCAAAAAGAGGAGCCGGGCGCCCGGCGGAGGGGCGGCGGCGGTGCGGACGGGCGGCGGGGCCGGGCCCGCCGTACTCACCTTCCTCCAAACTTTCCCGGGATTTATCTCTGAAAGTTTCGGACCGAGGCGGGGGCCGCCGCTCCGCCTGGGAGCGAGCCGGGGGTCGGCGTGGGGCATTTGGGGAGGGGGGTGGTTAGGGTGGGTGGTGGGGTGTTGGTGTTGTGTTTTTTTTTTTTTTTTTGGGGGGGGGGGGAGAGAAGAGAGGAGGGAAGGAATAAAAGGCGAAGGAGAAGAAGGGAAAGGTGCGGGGAGACGGTGGAAGGGAGAAACAAACAGAACAAAACAGAAGGCATCGTTACAAGTTGGTGCCGCGGAGGAAAGTTGGGCGCCGGCGGGAGCGGGACCCGGCGCGGCGCCCCCGGCCCCGGCCGCGGCCCCGGCGAGGCAGCGCGGCCCCCGCCCGCCCGCCGCCCCGCAACGGCCCCGCGGGGGGTTCCCCCGTACCTCCGAGTCTGAGGAGCTGTTTTGATTCGTTTCTGATTCATTGACGAGAGACGACTTGACATCAGCTAAATCCCTCTCGGCCGAGGAGTTCTCGGAGATCTTCTCCTCCTGCTCCCCTTCGTCTTTGAAAGAGATCAGTTCATCGTTGGCGCCCAGGTCGTCCCCTCCACCGCCGTTCAGCTGCGGCATTTTCCTCCTGGCTCACCCCACCAGTAGCAATTTTGCAAAAAGGGGAAGGGGGAAAAAAAAACAAGAAAAAAAAATAGGGGAATGGGGGGGGGGGGGGGGAAGGAGAAAAGAAGAGGGGAGGGGGGGGAAAGTTTGCACCAAAAAAAGAAGAGTCCAAGGTGAAAGTTTCTTTTTTTTCCCCTTCTTTTTCCTCCTGGGGAGGGGAAAAGAGGGAGGAGGAGGGGAGGGAAATGTCTCTTCTTTGCTCCTTTGCACCAGTGACTTTAGGCTTCTTCCTTTCCTTCTTCGGGATTTTCTCTTTCTTTCTTCCAGGGAGCTGGTCGGCGTGCACTGCGCGCACACGCACTCGCACCCGCGCACGCACTCACGAAAAAATTAATAATAATAAAAAATATATAGACGGGGGGGAGGGGGGGCTTGGGAGGGGGGGGGGGAATAATGCAACAAACAAACCCAAGAAGTCAGCTGTAACGGGGGGGCAGCCGCCGCGGATATTGGGAGCCTGTGCCGCTCGGGTTTGAGTGAGTTGAAGTTGGACTGAGAGCTTTTCAGTTCAAAGGCGGCGCTGATTGACAGATAGAAAAAGGGGGATCGAAATCCGGAGGAACGGAGAAGTCTGGGATCCGGGATTATTGACAGGGAGCGAGAAACACACCAGGCACTTAATGAGATGCAGGAGGGGGCGGGGGCTCCCCGGTGACGTCTGCATAAATAAACAGGTCTGGGGCGCGGGAGGGGGAGGGGGAGGAGGAGGAGGGTGGGGGAAGTAGGAAACTAACAATGATCCTTTTTGGCATGGGAGCGGGAGGGGAGGGGAGCGGGGGGGCCGCCGCTGGGGGGGCGGCGCGCAAAACGGGAGGGAGGGCAAAAAAAAAAAAAATTAAAATAAAAAAATATTTTTTGCGCTGTAGCTGAGAGCTGCAGGACGGGGGGAGCGAGCGGAAAGCACCCGAACGGGTGCCCCTGCCCTCGCTCCTCGGCAGGCGCTAACTTTTGCATACTGGGCGTTAATAAACATGTCATCTCCGTGCAGCCCGGATTCTCCTGAAAGATGTGTGCCCTTATTATTTGTGTACATGTGACTACAGGGTGGTGGGGTTCTGTGCCTTTTTTTTTTTTTTTTAATTTTTTTGAAACCGTTAACATTTTTCTTGCTACTCGTTGGAGGTAAGAAACTCCAATCCTAATAAACGCTATAATATAGTAAAAGCCTTTTTTTAAGCAGCACTTGCGCCTTGCATTTCTGGTGGTTATAACACGTAGGATGAAAATGTGCGAGATCACTCGCACGGATCAGATATTTCCAAATTATCTTATAGTAAGGCAGCGTATTTTTTTTTGGTCCTTGATGTTTAAAAAAAAAAAAAAAAGGAGGAAAAGGAATGTGACTGCTAGGAAGTTAATTAGCATGGCAGGACGGAGAATCAAGGACTCCCAGACTTCAGAAGTGAAAAGTTGTGATGGCGTAAACATCACGCTGGGGAAAATCAAAGTGAAAGTGGGCCGGTCACCGCGGCTGGGGGGCGGGGGGGGGCGGGGGTCCCGGCGGGCGGCGGGGGGGGTCGCGGCGGGGGTCCCGGCGGGGCGGCGGGGCCGCCCGCCCGGCGAGGGCGGCTGCGCTCGGGCTCGGGGCTGCGCCTTCGTGCAGGAGTGCCCGGCCGGGGCTCTGCCTGCACGGCAACAAAATGGGGAGCAGAATAATGCAGATGCGAGAAACGGCATCTGTTACCCGAATATAATGTGGTGAGGGGAAGGGGAAAACAAATTGATCTTCCAGCAGTGACAAATTGTAACAATGGACGAGTCAATTGGAAACTTTAACATGGGCACGGAACAAAAGGAGGGGAGTGGGGCGGAGGGGCGGGGGTGGGGGGGCAGAGACAGTAATTTCAATGGGAATTAGTAAATTGCCTAATGGAAATGGTGTTTGAAAGCAGGGGACGGGCTGTACTAAATAATCCAAACATTCCTCCAGAAATCTAACCTGCTGCTCATGCTAAGGGCCGTGCAGCACATAGGGTTTCCAAAACAAAGCCAATTTGTCATGCAATATTTAGAGAGTTTGGAGGTTTCAGCTAAACTGTCTTCTATAAAAAGAATAATAAAAATAATAATACAGAGATCATCAAGGCTAACGCAAATTCTCAGGCATTAAAAAGTTCACATAGAAATTTGCATACTAAAGGCAAAGATGCAGACAAAATAGAAATAAAAAAATCACTGCAACTTACAACTTTAATATTAATCAGTAAAGCAGAAGTAGAGTGAAAGGAAGCATGAAAAGAAGTAAAACAAATGTGTACATTTAATCAGACAGGATTGCATAGGACACAAAGAACAGGGCTAATTAGTCTCAGCAGGTAGGGACTAACCTTCAGACTTCATAAATAAATAAGTCTGTGAACAATGTCTAAGTGGGAATATGGAGAGAAAAGGGATTATTTCAAGACACCAAGTAAAAAACATGACTAATGAAATACTTCACTGTTAACTCCACATACAAATGTATTGAACAGTTTCTTTTTCCACTGGTCTTTTGACTAACTTGGTTTTTACTTTTGGAGATTTTACTAAATCACTGTCTGTGGGCATGCACACTCCCTGTTTGCCCCTGATTATGTACATACTGTCTTTGCTAACTAGTGCCTTGCAGAGCGACACCTTAACAAATAGTCTCCATTTTTTGTTTGCCTTTTGATTTTTTAAATGCCTTTATATCCCAGAACAATATGAGATTTAGAAATACAAATGTGACAGACTCCTCTTTACTTTGCAGGGCCATGTGTTATAATTTGATCCAAATGAACAAAAAACAGTTGCACAGCTTTGTTTTGTTTTCCCAAGATCTTTTTACAATCTGCTGTGGATTCTTTTTTTTTTTCCAAAAAGTATACTTTTGTTTCAGTCTTGGTGTAGTTGCTAACCACTTACTAAGTAAGCATCACCAAAAACGGTGTTCAGGACAAGCCCAGTCCTTGCCCAAAGCTGGTTGCAGAAGAAGAGCCTTACATGTGTGAGTAACATTACTGACAGACTATTTGTGAGGGTGATGACACACCTGGACTCCTCACACAAGTAATATTATTTGCATGACTAAATGTCGATTAGAAGGGAGCTCGGCGTTGCTCACCCCAATGCCACTTGGTGGTCCTAGGTATAGAAGTTGGCTGCTTCAGGCTGGAAGGCCAAGGGGCTTGGAAGGCATTGCCCATGCACCTTCGTCCACCTGGAATTTTGCCACTACAGTGGGCTCAGAGGAACCCCAGGAAGGGCTAGAAAACTGCTTTCTGCCTTTCACGGCAACATCAAGTTCTTCTGGGTGTAGACTTCCAGGGGGTTGTTTTCAAACTGCAGCTTATAGCTAGCTTGGTTTTGAAGCCCAAGTGTTGTTGATGGTTACTAAACCAACATGGTCTAATTAAGGTAGTACAAGTCGCCTAGAATAGCTTATGCATCTTACTTGTATCATCTTCCTTTATGTAACAGTTCTAGTTTCATGCTTGGGAAGTGAGATCTCTCCAGGGGTCAATGGCATCTGTTGAGTAGTAGGTACTCAGGTGGTACCTTAGATTTAAAAAAAAAAAAAAAAAAAAAAAAAGTATAGCATTTAACAATGAAAAGAACACAGTATTAAAAAATAATGTCAAGCTAATCCACTGCATGAAACATGATTTATTGTTTGGATAACTGATTTTAAGTAACAGCTGGCCAGACAAAACCAGGTGCTCCAAGTTCAGTCTTCAAGAGATGTCAGCTTTCTGGTCCATGCTGGCCTCTAGCACAGGTGAAGAAGTGGAAGTGCCACTCACCAAGCTTTGGAACTCTCACAACTTGATATAATACACCAAATACTGAGCACTGGGAATTTTGTTAACAGTGGTGTCACCATTTTACACTTTTGGCCCAAGATTTTTGTCCCGAGAATCCTGCAGTCTCATGAACAGCAATGGTGAAAAAGCATGGGAGATTCGCCTGCCAGTTCATATTGCAATGAACTGGAGAAGGAAGAGGTTGACCAGGGGCAGCCAAGGAAATTTATTGTTTTATGAAAAATGCTTTGGAATCCTCAACGTCTCGCCAGAGGCCCAAGTCTATATTGGAGAAATATGGTCTGCTAACTGCCAGCTGGATCTCCTGGCTAATGCTTACATATCTGGGGTGAGTCATCCGTTTTCATGGTCTTCTCCAAAAGGTCCCAATGTAGGTTGCAATGTGTAAAATTCAAGTTATTTATTTTGGAAAGATAAAAGGACTTTGGTTGACCGGGCTGGGATTTGAGTCTACAGCTCAAAGGAGTCCGTATGTTTACAAATAATCTTGGATCATTAAATCTGCTCTGAACGTCAAAAAAGATTTCAGTATTGAAAAGGTTCCAATAACACGAAGCAAACACATCTGCCCAGTGCCTTACCAGTACTAGCTCTTCCAGAGTTGGCGAAGAGGGGATATTTTTTCTAGGGCAGACAAGATGACAGCATGAAAACACAGAAAACATGGCTCCTTTCTGCAGTCATTTGTATTGACAGAAACAAGCACACGTGAAAATTCAAGAAAGCAACGGAATGGGAAAATACCAACAAACAATCAGATTGTGGTGCTGCTGCTAGATTTCTTTGTGTCTTTAGATTTCGTGTGCACTGACCAGGTCACAGTGTGTTATTTGAGCAATAGGTGTGGGGTTTCTATCCACACTTGATGGAGAAATGCTGGAAATTAGGTACCAAAAACCCTCGCACATGATTTGTTTTCAACCTTGTAACACATGCTAATGCCTCTCGATCTACACTTTGCTTCCCAAGTTGTGGCCAGGGCTCAGTAGGAACATACCTCCCTTTTAGCGCCTAAACCACAGCTGTACCTCTTGCTTTTGTTAGAGATAATTCTGTCTAATAATAAAATGGTTAATGGGTAGAAATATGCATTCATGCAGGGATTATTCACACTTTATCACAAGGTGATATCAAGCACTATAGGAGCGAATGACAAGAAATAGGCTTCTGAAATACAGAGCCCTCCATAAATATACCATTTTTATTGACAACATGTCTTTTAACCCTAATAGTAATGGAAGAAATCCAATAAATGAAACATTTACTGCATAACTTGCCTTATTTTCGGGTGGTGTCTGATTCCTTTCTAGCTGTCTCTAGAAGATGTTTTTAGCCTAATTTGCTCCCTAGAAATTTCACTCACTAGAGTTATACATCTATGACGTTTTATTGCCTGAAGCCAAGTCTGAGTAAGAACTTTCTTAAGATATACTTATCCTAATGTCAGTCTACAAGAACTGGGCTGCTTTAGTTTGATTTATTTGTGCAACAGAGATATATATGCACTTATATAGCGGGCTGCTGCTTCAGACTGGATCTAATATTCCAAACAGAAACAAATAAATAAAACCAGCATGTTTAGCCATGTTTAGTTATAAATAGACACTCTTAAATAAATCACACTTAGATTTGTATTTATATGTCTTTGTTTTCCAAACCAACCAAACAGTAGCCCATTGCATTAACAAAATACTCTCATTTCACTGGAAAGGACCGGAGTGTAGGTGTCTATATGTATATGCTCATAGGCAAACATCAAACACTAGCCAGGTGCAGTATGCTTCTGCCATCTAAGAAATACAAGATGACATTTAAGGAGCTGGAGCTCACAGAGGTCACTGGCTGACATTGCAAACCACTGACTGGCCACTTGCCCGTACTCTTCTGTTGTTTTGGCACCTACCTGAGCAGTCACTGCTTTGGAGCAAGGGTCCTTTTTTTTCCTCAGTGGTTTTACTGGGATACTGGCACCTAAACAAGAGTTTGTGGATGGTGTGGTGATACAGATAATAAAACCATAATGCAGCATCGGTAAGGGTGGCTGTGTAGGTGAGCTGTGGCTGAGCAGATGGCGGCAAGCAATGCACCTAGCAAGCTTGAAGCCACGAGCATGCCCTCAGCCAGTGAGTGCCCTTTCAGCTGACACACAGTAATTAGCTGTGTATGCATTTGTAGTCTGTTGCAATATGAGGTAAAAGGGATTAGTTTTGCAATGGTCTACGAACATGAACATGCGCCAGCTGCATTCCAGCTGTAGGGGTTCTGGCTGATGGATGGCACTAGTCAGCACAAGGGTAGTAACTTCTTAAAACAATCAAGTTTAACAACGTAGGATTATCTGATCATACCATACAGTCACAGAACCACTCGCATTGGAAGGGACGTGAAGACGTCTCTAGTCCAGCCTCCTGCTCAAAGAAGGTTTAGCTCTGAATTCAAACCCGTTTGTTTAGTGTTTTGTCCAGTCAGGTTTCAAAAACCTCCAAGAACAGACATGAGACAAGCAGCACTTTGCATTTGTTCTTGTTGAATTTCGTAATGCTCCTGTTGGCCCATTCCTTCAGCTTCTCTAAGTCCCTCTGGACGGCAGCCCTGCCCTTGAGCACGCCAATTGGTCTTTCCGATTTGGTGTCATCTGCAAATGTGACAAGACCTCCTCTGGGTCATGAATGCAAATGTCAAAAGGGACAGGTCCCAGGACAGACCCCTTAGGTACTCCACCTGCCACTGACAGCCAGGGGTTCAACCCATTAACCACTACCCATCGAGCTGGGTCATCCAAGCGGTCTTTTACACATCTGGTCTGCCCATTCAGACTATGATGTTATAACTTGGATGCTAAAGTATGGTCTCCTGAAGCCTCATGTTTATGCTCCACTGCTTGTCATTTTCAGTTCTGTCAGGACTGTGAGCTCCTTGTAGTGACTACAGCCAAGGCTGCTGTTGATTATCACACCCCTGTCCAATTTTTCCTTGTTTTTGAGTGGCAGGTTCAGGAGACCATCACCCACCCTTTGGCCATACACTATCTGTATTAAGTTTTCCTCAACACACTCCAGAGACATTCCAAACCTGTTGCATCCCACCATCTTGTCCTTCCAACTGAAGTCAGGGAGGTTAAATTCTCCCAATAGCACTGTGGACTGTGATCTGGAGACTCCTAATTGTTTAAAGACTTGATTGACTCTTGTCACCCTAATCCAGGGGTCCTCAAACTACAGCCCGTGGGCTGGATACGGCCCCCCAGGGTCCTCAATCCAGCCCCTGATATTTACAGAACCCCCCCCCACCACCCCAGCTGGGGGTTGCAGGGAGAACCAAGCATCCGCAGATGACTGCCTGCCACTGCATCCCTGCGCCAGCCCCCTGGTTAAAATGTTTGAGGACCCCTGCCCTAATCAGATGATCTGTAACATGCCCATCACAGTGTTACCCTTACTGGCTTGTCCTCTGATCTTGACCCACAAGCTCCCCACCAGCCTGTCTCCTGTTCCCACACATTCGTGCCGCTCCTCCATACAGAATGTACACTCCCTGCTTTTCTTCCCTGCCTGACTTTCCTAAGAGCCTACATCTGTCCATCACAGACCTCCAACCATAGCAGTCATCTCAACACATCCCAGCTGAGCTATCCTCAGACCAGAAACAAGTCAGTGCATTTTCTGGTGCCTCAGTTTTTCTCCAAATCAATCCAGTTAGGTTTCATGCTCTTCACTGCACTGTTGTCTCTTGCCCCATGTTTTTCTGTCCTGAATACCTCAGATCTTTAGAGCAGCCTGTGTTCACCACCATAATGCAGTCAGTAAGGGTGGCAGCGGAGGCTGACCAAAATAACGTCATTTTGGGCTGAGACAGGAAGTTTTAATTTAGGCTAAGGAGTGAGGGAGTGCTGTCTTCCTGCAGGGGCAGAGCCCACCACCCAGCTCAGACCCCAGCCAGGTCTGCAGGCAGAAGCCTATGGTTTCTTTTCTCCATGGAAGCGGTTGTTACCAGTATTTTGCACAGAGCCACCACTACGCCACCGCATGTGCAAACAAGCGCCTGACACTGAAAGTTTACGATCGTATTAATTAATAGTTGATCTATTAAAGCATAAACAAAGTAAAAGGGTTCTCAGGAAAATCCTTCTTAACTTCTCCTTGAAAGTATTTTAATAGCATGACCAGGCTATTTATAATAGAGGCATTTACTGTATTTTGCTATTTCCTATAGGATAATTTGCTGATTAATAATTCTGTTTTAAATGTTGTTTTGGTTTTTCCTTTTCTCCCTCCAGCTCCTGAAGCGTATGTCTTTCTTTTTTCCCTTGTCATTTGGCAAAGGCCTCCCAACTACATCAAGCAGTTTCAAGTCAGCCAGAGAGATTGAGTCCTGCTGAAGGAGCAGAGCAGTCTCTCCCTCTTTGTAGAATACGCTGCCATTTATCAACAGACAGAGGTTTTTCTTGCAACAAGAATCTGAGCTAGTGCATACCAAAAGAGTGGCACTGGAGACTTTGTGGTTGGCTGTTGTTACAGGCACATGCAGGCTTTGCATAGCCTGAGGGCACAAATAAGCAGACGGGAGGGAATGGACAGACCTTCCTCCAGTGCAATTAGGTGACAATGAGCCATCCGAAGCAATCAGGAGAGCAGCAACACCGAGTGCTCTCCCTGTGTCTCAGGAGCGCTCCCAAGATTTATTGCATCAGAGGCTCTGTCTGCTGCTTGTGCCTCTAGATAGTGTCTCCGGAGAGGCACGGTTGGCAGGCACACGGGAACAGGGTCCTTTCTCAGAAACTTATTGCAGCCTGAAGTATTGCAATTAGCTCCTGTAGAGCTGATGCCTGAGATCCTGGTCCTCACTTAATTCAGGATGCCTGGAAACACGGAACAGAAGAGATAGACCTGCAAGAACTACATAGAGGTGTGGGTTGGGGTGGTGATTTACAGAAGTAATGCTGAACATCCTTCATCTACCAGACCAGGAGAAGGAGAGGCAATAGGTCTCAGGACATTTCTGCTCAGGTTCTTCAAGCCAGTCTTTCTTGACTTAACTTTCTCCTTCAGAAAGCATGCCTCTGCAAAACCAAAGCCAAGGAGCTACTCTCCTCCTCTCCCACCTCTGCCCTCTTGATCTATTAGCTCCTTTCAAGGACCCTAATCCTACATAGCTCTGTTCAGCAGGTGAGAGCTTCCTGACCCTGACCAGAAAGGAGGCTGCAATTTCCAACCAAAAGGTAAATGTAAGGCCATGATCAGCACCTGTCCCACAGAAAATACACCCTGTTTGGATTTCAAGGCACTTGGTAGCTGTGAAACTCCATTGGAGACTTTTCTTTCTAATTAGGGAGGCGCAAAGGACGAAGGTGGGTCCTGCATTCACAGGAAGAAACACCGTGTATTTTGGCTGCTGTTTTACCTGAGATGCAGGTCTGTCATACACACCCCCTCCATTCAGCCTTTTTACAACTCATGGTTGTACAAGAACCACGGTAATTCTTCAGGCAACAGCACCCTTAGGACATCTCCAGTATCTGTGGGAAGACATAATCTGGCATTCAAGGCATTGTGGTAGAATTGGCATCTCCACTGCTTGCCTGAGGCACCCTCTTCTCTCTCTACCTTGCCAGCCGTCTTAGCTTAGCCTCCTTCTCAAAGGCAGGGAGCTGCAGCAGCAATTTTGCTAAAGAGGCCTGCAGAAGTAAGCAGAGATCGCATAAACCAGAATAACACTGTTCTTTAGATTCCTTCAGTGGCCCAGGCTGAAGATTTCTGTGTATAGAGGACCTGGGAGAACTGTGCACATTGTTATCGATATACCCATGTCCTCCAGCTTGTTCTCTTTGTCCCTTTGACCTAAAGCAATCTATGTCCAGACAGGAGTGGAAAGCACAGCTACAACAGTACTCGCGGCCCATTTTGCATACTTTCCTGTGGCACTGGAGCTGCATGATTTATGACTGAAACGTTGACTGTTGCAGTATGGGACAATAACAGGAAAGTTGGTAAGGTAGTGTCTTGTAGGAATATAAAATGCCTTCCTTCCTCCTGATTTCAGACCTGAAAAGTGGTGAACTCCCACCACTCCCTTTGGGAGGGTAACCAAAAGCTCACGGAATCAGACCTTAAGATGTTCCCATCTGGACAAATAAGTGCTGTTGTCAACAACCATCTAGAGCCACCTCGGGACATGCAGGGGGCTTCCACTGTGCCTCAGGTGCTTGACATACCCAGAAATCCTGTTGCACCAATTAGGTCACGTGCATGAATCTGTTACCAAAATCCATGAGCTGCTTTCTGTGCACAAATCTAGGTGTTTATATTTGAAAATGCATATAATACACTCTTTTGGCAAGGACCGTCTATTTTTACTAAGCATTATGTACAATGTTTAGCAGAAAATAACAGTGTTAGTTTTGATGTAACACACAAAAATTTTTACGAATGTGGTTTTTATTCTGCAAGCAGATGTTATTTGGATCTAAGCACTACTTTAATACAAATAAATAAAAGTAGGATTTTTAGGAGACTATTATGATCTTCAGCTCTGAGATCCTGTATTACAGAGGTCACTGAATTTCAACAAGTAGTTCCTGCCTCTAGTCTGTCATTTCTAGCTGAGCTACAGTATTTCATTTCGAAAGACATCTGGCCTGGTTTTAAAGATTTCAAGTCAGAAACCCCTTTCCACTGCAGGCAAATTTTGTTCCAGTGGTTGTTTGTTAACCTCTCGGGGGGGGGGGGTGGGGGGGGGTGGGGGGGGGAAAGGCAAGAAAAGAAAGCACCATACTTTCATTTCAAATTCATCTTCCTCTAGTTGTGACCAAATAATATTATTACAAAGTATCATCTTGCATTACCCTTTCATCACCTGTAGCTTTCACTCCTCTGCCTGCAGTTCCATTGTCAGTGACTGAAGCGGTCCTCACGCCTCCAGGTTCACCAGCCTGGCACCAGTGGGACACACCAGGCAGGGGACTTTGCTTGTGTTTTGCAGATTGCAGGGTAAGGCAGTGAAAGACTAATTTGAAGATCGTCTGCAACAGCAACATGTCAGAGAACATTTTGTCTCGCCCAGCTTTAGGCTGGCCATCTGAGTGTCCTGTACAGCTAACAGAGAGGTCCAAGCAGAGACTCATCCCAAACATCTCCACTGTGCCATGACTCACATCCCTACAGTACCTGCCTTGCTCCATTGACTGGCATAGACTACACACCGAAGTCTGACATCCCTAAGAGCTGAAATCCACTTTTCATGAAGATGCTTTCTAAAAGGAAAAAACTGCTAGCTGACAACAGAAAGTGTCTTTGTATTCCCTAAATTAATTGTCTGGAGTATTAAGGCAGTTTACAGCACACTTCTGTTTGCACTCCCTAGCTGAAATCTTGGCCATGAGGACCATAAAGGATAGACATTCCCATTTTTTAGTAAAGAAAGCACAAAGACTCTGCAAAACAGACATCCACAACCTGTGTTCTTAAAGGAAATGCCAAGATTGTGACATTGGGGATACAGCCTCTGGAACTGGCACCAACATTACTTCACAACAGTATGTGATATTTCAGTATAAATTTGACCAGAGCTCTTACAAGTTTCTGTAAAAACCTTCTGGATTTCTTGTTTGGTTGGTTGTTGGTTGGTTGGTTGAGTTTTTTTACTTTCTAAAAGAGTTATGCTTGGTTTTCATCAGAGATACATGAAGTTTAACTTTCCCAAGAGTTGTTGGCTGACAATCTCACCTCTTTTATCTTGGCTTCTTGGATCGTGCTGCAATATTTGTAACCACAGATCAACTTCAGCTGAATATGCCAAGAGATTGGGAGACCAACAAAATTTGTGTCCTCCAACTTAATGGCTATGAGAGGTCCAAATTAGCACCCAGCAGAGTGAAAGTCCATAGGGAGAGGGCAGTGTGGGTGTCAGAAAGCCTGAGCGGGGAAGGGGCATGGAAAGCAGGCTGCCTGAGCCTCGTGGCTCACTGTGCTGCTTGCTCAGTGTTATTAATGCCATCACCGCACAGAGATTATACTGTGAACCCCCTCTTCCACTCACAAATATCAAATCCTTTTCCTTTTCATGCTGAGATCAGATCATACCTCTTGAAGTTACAGCCACTGGAAGAATTAGGTTAGGAAAAAACCCCCACACTTATTGTTGCCTGCCTTTAGTTTTTCTTTTACTTTTAATTTTATCTTACTCTCATCAGCTGCTTTCCTCAAAAATGGAAATAAACACATTCAGAACCACCATCTTCCCATAGACTACCAGTTTGCTACACAGAGTTTGGGAACCTCTGTGCTGGAGTTCATCTTGGAGTCTGTAGCAGTTTGACCTAAGGATTGTAAAAGAACTTTCTTTTTTTTTTTTTTTTTTTTTTTTTTTACAAAAACTTAAATAGAATGTCACAATTTACTCCATATTGCCAGTGTAGATGAGGAAGTGATACTTAGCCTGTTGTAACACACACTTCAGCAAGACCAGCTAGTACATCCTAAAGCACCACTTGCCTTATCTGCGGTGGAACAAGCTGCTCTGAATGCACTACCTGTTCTAACAAAAACAGTCCAGACTTATCTCAGAATGCGTAGGGGGAACTCTCACACATTGTGATGGAAGGGCATAGGGGCTGAAACTTTGACAATGATTTAATCTCAGCCACACGTTTCATGAGGTTATAGTTTAAGAACGAATAAGCGAAACCAGATGATTTTAACAGTTCCATGAAAAGTAGCTTCCCAATTTGTTCAACTTCTGATCTTCACTTATTGGGCTGTCCTGCCTTTTTTTCTTTTAGCACTCCAGTGGTAATGTAATCTGCTGTGAAAGATAAGACCTATACTAGCAATGCAAACAGGCAGCAAAGAAACAGCTTTGGCTACAATTTTTAAGTCTTAATGTATCACAAACAAGCACCAAAAAAAAAAAAAAAAAAAAAAAAAAAAAAAAGGGAAACCCACATCATCTTCAATGCAGTGATTTTTATATCATCCCAAGAACAAGGAAGAAGCATGATTATGGTTTAAAAAGTCTTGGTACTACTGAACAGCAAAAGGTTCCTTGCGAAGCCACACTGTAGGCACAGGCTCAGTGTCCTCATTTACAAGAAGCTTTCAAATGTCTGCAGGTCTCTGTGTCCACTGCCCACGCTGACAGATGTACGACTGTCCAAGGAGAGTGAAGGTTAACAGTGTGTCTGGAAACGTGGTGTCCCAGGAAAAGTTTCTGTCTGTGGGGTTGTTCTTGGGAAGACAATGATCCTCTCTGTCTCTTTGCTAGCACCTTTGTAAAGTGGGGGTATTGTTGGTCTGAGGGGTTTGCTGTTTAATTAACTGCTAAGGTCTTAGAAAATGTTTTCAGTCTGTGACCTGCAGACTCCTGTGACCTTTACCAATAAAAGGTTAAGGAAAACCAGTTTGCAGATGCTATGTAGCAATCTCTGCATATGGAAATCTAAAGGGGGCCATACTTTTCATAGGAAATTTGTAGGGGTCCACAAATCAAAAAAGGCTGAAAAAAAGTGCCTTAGATCTTACCTGTTCAGATGAAAGGAACTGCTGAAGACTGAAGTGTGGGTATGTATTAATATATCATGATATTGTAACTAAAGAGCATTACACAGTACTACAGTGTTATGAAATAGTTCTATCCATTTAGTCTTATAAAGGTATAGCAATAAAAACATAAGAAATCCAGCCAGACTGGGCTGTTTACTTTTAGCTCTTGATTTCTGAAAAATGCTTTATTTGCAATAGGTGGTTGTTTATCTTTTTAACCATTATATCCTTGGAATTTTTAATCAGTGTTGGAAAACAGCTCCACACATGGCCTTGACTTGAGAGTAATAGCCGTGTATGATGGAGGAAGCACTGAAGTCATGTAGGGCATCTTAATATGAATACATGTATTAGAAAATATTGCATAGATGTAATGTAGCCCCCAAGTGTAAAACCCACACACACTCTCTCCTCCTCCCTCCTCCCATGCCTGCCTGCCTCCCTCTTTCACTTACAGTCTCTCCCCACATTTGCTAAAACTAAAAATAAATCTTGTTGCTAGACCTACATGAAAGAAAAAATATTAAAAGATTGTGAGGTCTAGCACAAGAGAATGAGTGGATTTTGGGGGTGGGAGATAATAGGATTTTTTTTATATCAGCAAAAAATATTGGAGGTAGATATCTGTGCAGTTGCTGAGCTTTTGTGTTCTGGGGCTAGGAGACTTGAATATTATTAAGGGATCAGTCGCAAAGTGCATCAATCTGGCATGTACTAGAGCCAGATATCTATTTGCCAGGAACTGAAAAAAAATCTCAGCAGGCTCACAGTTGAAGAATGGTGGACATCGCTTTGATTCAAGAAAGCCCTGGCACAGATATCTTCCTGGATATGGATAACATAATGGACTTTGGGGAACATATTAAGTCACCCCCCTGTGACTTGGTAGCAGCTCTGGATGTGAATTATACAACTCTGGATTGATATGTTAAGGACTTAACAATTTCTGTCTGCAGCATTTCCAACCTCTGAGTAAAGTGTTGGGTTACTTTTTTTTCCTTTTGGTTTGATGGCCAATTGTGCTATGCTGTGTAATTATTTTTTAAAAGCCTGCAAATAAAAGAAAGTATAAATTAAAAAGAGGCTGGGGAGAGTGACTGTGAGCGAGTGTGTGTGATGCACTGCATTTAATGTTCCTCTAGAACAAAGTCACACTTGAAGGCCTGGCTTCTTCATTTATACTGTTTGTTTATAAGATCCAGGAATGCTTGTTTTCGGCATGGAATAATTTTTGCAGTGGCTTCAAATGAAAATATGTATTCAGTAAAAACAGAAAATCAACTGGGAGCTCACCACTGCACTGAGAGGCCCATTCAGACTCACAGCAACCCGGCACCCAAGAGCTCATTAGAGATTCACAAGAAGCAAACTGCTTGATTGGCTCTGCTCCGACTGAGTTTGGGGTAGTTTTCCTGGAATTCAGCTGGAAAATACAGGTGTGTGACACAAAAATGTTTGTTTGGTTTTTTGTGGTTTTTTTTTTGAATACCTGACATCAGCTGGGTACTGATGCTGAATGGCAGGTGTTGGCAGTTAGGGTGAGTAAAGGCATTTAGGACTTTTCCTGGCCCTATTTGGTTTCAGTATCAGAATTCTTTTCTTGATGTCAGGACTTGGATTTGATTACTTGAGTTTGATCATGTGTGTTCATAGTGAACATGACATCTTTATTTCCTTATAAAACCAGAACGCTTTTATTTTTACTGTGTTATGCACCAGCCAATGGAAGGCTACATTATTTTATAGAAAAAGATACCATAGAAAGTAATTTAAAGAGATAAAGAAAATAGAATGAATAGAGAAGGATTACAGACTCTGTGTGCTGTGTACAATGGGGACAACTTCTTTATATTGCTCTGTGGATACTTTGCTTTCTATTCCTTACTTCGCAGCATCATACAATCACAGAACGGTTTGGGTTGGAAGGGACCTTAAAGATCATCTAGTTCCAACCCCCCTGCCATGGGCAGGGACACCTGCCACTAGACCACGTTGCTCAGAGCCCCATCCAACCCACTCATCCAACACTTCCAGGAATGAGGCCATTATTTGTTATTCCATCCCATGCAGACTATCTCTTAGTCATTACTGCATAACATACAAAAAATACACTACCTATGTGACAAAATAGCATTAGTAAAATATTGATATATTTTAAACTTAAATCCTTTGTCCTCTTTTCTTCTAACAAAGAACCAAGCTGCCTGTAGGAGCATTGGGAAGTGAAGGCTTGGACCTGGCATAGACAGGACATCTCCCAAACAGAACATCCATCCATGCCCCACATACCACTGGGTTTCAGAATCTGTTTTTCTATAGCAATAGCCAAAAAAAGCCAGCATTTTACTAAGCTGCTCAACTTCCAGGTGTGATTTATCTGTGATAACTTCCCATCAGCATCAGGGAAAAGACAATATGATGCACAAGACAATAATTAAGAGATTTATTCTGCATGGTTGCACATGTGTCAGTTAAGGGCTCAAAATGATATCATGACCCATGTTAACACACAGCCTACGAGCACGGTGACTGTGCTCACAAAAGCACCAGACAAGCACTTCCACCACTCACCCCTGGCTGCCATTGTCAGCTGGAAAAGTCAGAGAATGTTCCTTTTTAAAGCAGGCTCTCGTCTTCTGTCACTCCACCTGGTCTCCTTTCTGAAACGCCTGGTCCATGGGGATGCAAGCATCAGGTGGGATATAATGGTCTTTCATGAGAATTCTTTTAAGGTTTTCAGGACTAATACCCATAATTTACATAAAAAAAAAAAAAAAAAAAACCAACCTAACTAGAATGGAGCTTATAAATTCTGTCAGAAATGAGGAAATCCGTTATCAGCTGAAAGTAACTACCTGGCATTTTATAAAACAGCAGCAGCTTTCTAACTTGTTCTGTCACAGGGTCATTGAAAGTCAGAATCTGAAAGATCTTATCCAAGTAGATTTCCCCCAGCATCCTGGAGCTGTATGGGCCGAGAGGGATGGTTAGTGAGTTGGATAATCCTGCTCTGTACACATTATGCAGCCAGGGAGAAGGGCAAGTGTTCCAGCGGGAGGGACACTGCCAGGCAGCCTTCGCAGAGGTGGCTTTTCTGGTAATAAGTATGAATTGGAGAATAAAGTGCAGCACCTGCGATAATGAGTCTTTTAAACCGTTATGTCTAAACATTCTTCTCAGCCTTCTAAAAACATAATGTTTCAGTTGAAGCCAAAGAACACCTTTCAGCACAATATGTCTGAGGAAGAAAGCCATGTATTCTTCTTGCATTTGCCTTTTTTTTTTCCCTCTTTTTTTTTTTTTTTTTTGGCAGATAGTTCCATATTTTATTTGATTTAAGAACACGTTGCAAAAGGGCCAGTTGTTACAATAAAGGAACGAGTCCTGCAAACCTTCACACGTGATTTTAATAGGTGTAGATACGTGAATAAGGATTAGTAACACTCAGCCCTCGCTCAGCATTAGTGTGTGGGCTCAAGTTATGTTCTTGCTGTGAATTGGCAATGAGACGCAAAGCCTTTTGCCTCTGGGGCTGCGGTTCACGTGCAGCTTGGGTCATTGGTGGCTCTACACAAAACAAGGGGGCTGTTTCAGTCCAATTTCACCCTCTCCCTGTTAAAAGGCAACTGAGAATTCAAGGTCAGTGTGATCTCAGAGTCTCTCATCTTATTATGAATTGCTATTTTTTGCTTACTATGCTATGCTATAGAGCCTGGAGACTTCTGCCAAGCGTGGGGCCCGTTACACTAGTTACTGTGAAAACACGTGCAGTTCCACTTATTTACAAACAAGAGATAGGACAGGCAATGAGTGGAAGAGAGAGAAAGGTGCAAAGAAATGAAGCACCTTGCCCAGAGGATGGTAGCAATGCCCAGAGCAGAGCCCACCTTCCCTCACTGCTTCCTTCTTCACCAACAGCTGCAAGTAAAACAGTGACAGGAAGTACGTCCTTGGACTTTCACTTTCCAGCAGGTAGCCTGCGTGACTGTCAACCTAGCAGTTTTTATGGTATTTTTTTTTTTTTTTAGTAAGGTGGGGATAATATAAAACAAAGTACGTGACAGATGAAATGCATTAGCCCCAACAATATTAATGGATGATAATGTATACGGTGGATCATTTTATCACACCATTTACATGTAAGTTTGTTTGGTGCATTATCTTTGACACAGTGGAAGATTCATAGATCAAGAGAATTGGTGTAACCCAATTTCATATGTTTTGTTGGATCTTCGAACGAAAGTGGCTGCATTTTGAGTATACATTAAGCAAGTGCTGCATGAAGAACTTCCTCACGACACCTGGCACCTACTTTTATGGCTTATTTTGTCAGATTGTTTCTTCTATTCAAAGATTAATTTTCCCACTCACTGAATTTGTTAAATCTTTGAACATTTCAGCCAACGAAGAGGCTTTCAGATCTGAGTTTTCTCAGAATTAAACACTTCTGTAGTAGAAAAAACACTACTCCGTCAATACAGACACACTTGTTTGAAATCCAGCATCTGCTAAACTAGAAAGGTTAAACTTTTTATAAAGAAAAGCCCCAGATTAAATGTGCCCTGACTTTCAAATGTGCCAACTGTAACCTAATGGGTATTGAGCTCATGCGCTTATGAAAATGCTATTTTATCCTAATTTTAAATTTAAAGCAAATGTTGGCTTATCGTGTACATGATTTGAAGTCAAGGTATATATGTTGTTCCTTAATGCAGGGCAAAGATTTTAGCAGGTGTGACACCCTTTTGTAAAGAGGGAGACACCATCCTTGCAACAGTTTCTTGCAGGTCAGTCTATTTGCTGTATCTCACCAGCGGTCTGCAGACCGCTGAGTGGGAATCTCCTTCCCAGCACGTCCCCCTGTCCACTGCAGAGCTCCTCCCTAACACACGTGCATCTTTGTGTGAGTCTCAGCTTGTCAATTCACACCATTTTTATCAGCCACTTCCCTTGGCAATGATAATACAAAGCAAACTTCCCTGGGACTTTCTGTGTGCTTAAATTAGAGATGAGGTGTTAGCATTCAGAAGCCCAGGTTGTACCGAGTGGCACAAACGAAAGCTAGCACAACTGCAGGATAAACCACAGTGCCAGATCCAAAAATCCCACCAGTGAGGCACACAATCATCTGGATTAAACCCAAGCTTTGTACTCCGTGCCCAGTATAAACTCCTGCAAGCTACCTCTTGGCCAAACTTGATGACATCCCAAACCGACTCAAACACCCACAGGCTTTTGCTAAGTTCTGTAAAGTCCTTCCCCAGTATGTTGGGATTTTGGCCATTTTTAACCTGGAATCAGGACTGTGCTGGAGTATACCTGGCAGGGTTTTCTTTCTCAGAGACTTCCAGTCCTATCTGGAAAACACCAAAGCCTCAGATACTTATTTAGGACTGGCCTCTGCCTGTTCCCAGGGGATGCCGTGGTGGACACCGGGTGGGAGAGGGGGGCTGAGCAGGGCTGGGGGGAGGGATAGTGCCTGATGGCAGTGGGAAGACTGGCCATCCTCCCAACTTGGCTCTGCCTCAGGAACAAATGAGCCTGCACACAATTAGGGACAAGCCTCCAAACTTCAAGTTCATTTATTTAATAGAAACCCGCATGTGAAAAATAAAATAAGTCCCAGACAAATGAACAAAACAGCAAGAAAAATGCTTAAACAAAATGAAAGGAATGAAGGATTTTTTAAAGCCATACCCCTGTTACCTTTATTTCTCCTCAATGAAGCAATATTTCTTGATCCTCAAGATCCCACTTCCTTAATGAGGTAAAACGCCAGATTATGAAGAACATTTTTTAATGAGAATTCAGGGACATTTCTGCGTTGGTTGAGAAGTATGAAAGTATTTAACCTCAGTTCAATGGACTGCCCTTTATTAACATTTTTCTTCTAGTGCCACTCACATAACTGCCCTTTCACAAGCCCCGTCTCAACCATTTGATACTTATAACTTGGTTTTAGCCAGAGGGTGCATTGCAGAATACAAATAAATCATTGGCTTTATTTCTTGTGACTACAGGATTTCATAGATGGTATCTTTGTGGACAGAGCTACCTCTAAGAAAATAGGGCTTAATGATTAAAACGTAGCAGTTTTTCTCAGTATTCAGCCATAAAAGGCTACCAGAAGAAGAGTTCAGAAGAGCATTCAGTGAGTGATATGGCACTAACAGCGCAGCATGTCCCAGCTCAACTGAGCACATGCCTGCATAAGCAACACTGCCATCAAACACCGCCCTTCGTCAAAGATCAGATATGTCTTTAGGGAATGGGAACAGTGCCATGCTAGCACCTTAGCAATACAGTGGCAGGACAGTTGGCTTTCCCATCAGTTTGTCACAAATCCATCTTGGAAACATTCTTCTAGAAATATGAGAGTGTCCCTGTCTTGGGTTCCTGTCCATGTGTCGCTCTGGGTAAGCTGCCAGTGTACTGCTTATTGCCAGTCCTAGTGGTGCTGTTGTCATGTGGACACTTGCCCACTAGGAAATGGATTGAAGCCACCCATGTGCTTTAAGTGTGCCATTGTCTAAGCTCCAAGTGCTAATGATAGTTAATGACACCAAGTCTGGCCTGGCCTAGAGTCTTGCAGGAACTGTATCTGTGCTGCCCACTGTTACTCAGAAGTTTATCTGTCCTACCTCTCTCTATGTAACATCTGAGTATACCTTAACACAAGAGGAATACATTTGTATTTACACATAGCACAAAGGAATTAGACCATAGCTAGAACAGTGGGTAAAAACACTGTTTATGTTGTAACTAAAGTTAAGGTGAACTATGAAAAAAAACTGATGGGATTTTGTTCTTCATGTAAGACAGCAGAGGCTCATCCCAGAGACTCACATTTAGTCAAGTGCATTAAGCTGGTTTTCCCACTGTCAGAGACT
Organism: Falco naumanni; assembly: GCF_017639655.2. Taxonomy (NCBI): domain Eukaryota; kingdom Metazoa; phylum Chordata; class Aves; order Falconiformes; family Falconidae; genus Falco; species Falco naumanni. The sequence continues at coordinate 19,344,825 of NC_054062.1, forward strand.
GGAGAACAGATGCCAAGTGCACCTCTGATGTTTTGAAGAGCTGGCACTTCCAGACCATTGTGCAAATTTTGGACCAACAATTTTGACAGTAGGACACATTCTCAGGCACAATAAGAAATTCTGCAACCCATTGGACATGCACTCAACTGTCTCTTAGCTATGGGGCACAAGATTTTTTTTTTAAGAAAAGGCTTTTCTTATGGGGCTCTTCCCTTGCCAGTCTCCTGATGCCAACATTCATTAACATCCCAGTGCAGACGTGCTGTACCTGGTACATTTGGATGCACAGCCAGTGCTCGCCCTGCTTGGGCACACCAGAAACTCAAAAGCAGCCAAGAAAGAAAAAGGCAAAAGAATGCCCATTAGGAGACACAATGTGAAAGTTACAGATTCCCATTGAGCAGCGCCAAATTTTCAGGTCGAATCCTTATATTTCTATCTCATATCTCATCTTACAGATATTGGCACAGACAGATTTGCAACACTTGGCAAGTCAGAAGTTGGTAGATTCCTGACCTCCTTGATATCAGTGTGATTTTTGCTTCTGGCATTCATAGAGCCAAGATCTCATTCTGTTTTCGTACTGGATTAACTGAGGTTCATGAGGTAACTCTCTTGCAAATAAAAGCAATGCATTATCCTCTATTTCTCTAGGTGTTTTAGCAACACATCTCATGGTCTCAAAGCATTGTAACAGGAATACAAGATTTAGGTCTTGCAGGCTTGAATGAATGCTGTGGGAAAAACGCAGCAATAAGCACAGCTTATGAGAAATGCAAAGCAGGTTACCAGTAATTGTCTTTATCAGAAGACAAGACTCATCTGGAAGCATGTGTGAATATCAGCTGTTGGAACTGGAAGTAACCTTGCAATCTTGAACACGTACAACACTCTGCTAAGAGGGATTTTAGCATGATGTGAAAAAGCTGGGGTTTTGTTAATTTATTTTGTTGTTTGCAGTTATTCACCTGAATTGCACGATTAATTTTTTAGTAGTCATGCAGTCTGTTGGCCAGTTCTTCTGCATAAACCTTAGGGTAGTGTACAATGAATTCAAACACACACCCATGTGTGCACCCACAAACCATGCAAAAACTCACAATGTTTGAGGTAAATATGTCAAGGAAGAAACTGGCCTCACCTCCACCATTCAGTCTTCCACTGCTGTGCCTTAAATAATAGAAAAAGAGAGACAAGCTCTGGTTCATAGAACCAACAGAATGCTTCATACAAACAATTTTGAGAATTTTTTGTTCACTTAAGGGTTCTCTCATTTTAGCAGAGAAAAGAAAGGATGGTTTACTTTTGCATTCATGTAGGACATTTTACAGCTCACAACTAGCTAGATGCAAACTAGTAAATGCATGAGGTTCATTACCACAGTGTAAAAAAATTAAGTAAGCACAACTTGGCAAAATCTCTTGGTCCAGGTGTCATTAACCTGGGAGTTCAGTTTCCCCTAGAAGCACCTTGCTGAAGCAGGCAGCTTACCTCTTCCAGCACACCAGCTCTTCCTTTGTACAGAGAATGTTACAGGGGAATGATTAGGGGGGGTGTGTGTGTGTGTTCAGCTGAGGAAATGTCACAGCGCTATCAAAACTAGCCAGCTGCAACAAGGTTTTTACCATCCCATACCAGGTTAATTTCAATAAGTAGCTCCCACACCTTGCCCCAGCACCAATCCCCCACAAGGCTTCCAAAGTTCATCTACTGTCCATGCTGTTCCTTCATCCTCTTCAGGCCAGTTCACCCTGCTTCTTACCTCTCCTTGTCTCTCCTATATCTGGGGCACTCACTCTCTCTTCTGCTTCTTCCAGGTCCCTCTTCATCCAGCCCTCCTCTTCTATTCCCCTTAGAGCTATTTAACTACTTAGCAGGAACCAGCCACAGCTGCACATTATCCACATCAGCCAACCCACTGCCTCTGAAGCCAGCCCACAGATGTATTACCGATGTTAATTAACCTGCCTTCATTCCTCTACAACTCCCCCCCTTTTTTTTTTTCTTTTTTTCTTTTCTTTTCTTTTTTCTTTTCCTTCTTAACTTTTTCTACCTTATGTATTTAACAATCAAGGAAAGAGCTGGCAGAGGGAGGATGTTACAGTAGAATATAAGACCATGAATGGCACAGGGAAGGCGAATAATGATCTGCTGTTTCATTTGCTGCCCCTAGTTCTTGCATGAGACGAGCAAGTGGTGTGTCCACAACAAACAGCAAGCACTTGGTGGAATGCCTGCACAGGCTGGAGTAAGTTGTGAAACTCCTTGCTACAGGACTTTGTGAGTGCCAGGAATCTACACAGATTAAAAAAGAGACTAGATAAAATAATGAAATTAACAATATTATAATATTAGCGTACTGGTAAACATCGATATACCACTTCTGGCTTGGGAAAGAACCTGAGCTTCTTTTGCTGGAAGCTAAGTGAATCAGCTTGGGCTGTATAAATGCCACGATGCGTTGGCCCTGTTCGCATGCCCTTATCTGGGCACCTGGCATAGTCAGAACTCAGACCTTTGGCCTGACCCAGCTAGGCTGGGCTCGTGTTTGCATCTCTGCCTTGTTTGTGCTTATCTGCAGGCTGCTGGTAAACTTCTGTACAGCTTCCCCCAAAACGTCTTTTAAGAGCTTTAAAGTATCATGAACCTTTACGTAGCAATTTGTGCAGATTTTCTGAACTTTAGAAGAAGCAATAAGTTATGACATTTGCTGAGGAACACAGTTCATAAGAAACAGAGTCAAGCAGGCCTAAGTCTCATGAGTGGGGTGTGTGTGTGTCTGTGTATGCATGCGTGAGAGGGAGAGAAAAAAACGTGCATGTGAAAGCAACTTTGTGTATAAACCAGATATTTTCCATGACATATGTTGATGAATTGAATTCTGTTAATTTATAAACTATATTCAGAACTGGTAGAATTTTGTGGTGTTTCACGGCCAATTTCTGTGAAAGGGCTGGGAAAAATCTGTTCCAATTTATTTTACACTCTGCAGTGATTTTCTAACTAACTGTGTGTGAATTATTATATTTCGACCTGTATATGGAGCACTGAGCACTTTGGCCCCAGCCCAGAAAAGCAGTTAAAGGAAATGTCCTGCTGAATTCACAAAGACTGTTTGCATTCTTAAAGTTAAGCATGTGCTTAAGGGCTTTGCTAGATCATAACCGAAGATCTCAGGAGCAGTTGGCAAGACTGATACCACAGAGAATAGAAGAAGAGGAAAACAGCAAGAAAGATGTCAATAGATGTATCGACATGAATTTGGAATGGTGCTTAGCATTTGAGCACATTAAGAAAAAAGAGATCTAAAAAGCCTAAGAAACGTATTTGAGAGAGTGTGTCGACTTTAAAAAAAACATACCGCTTTCTAACAGTCATAAATCAAACGCTGACTTTCAAAGGAGAGAAACATTGCAACCTATGTTATACTGTTCTCAGCGTATTATTTTGCTACGTGTAATGCTGCAGCAGTTTTTAGCATACAAAATGTTAATCTTATTTTGGTTCTAAAGCACATCATCTCTGAATAGGCACCTCTAGAGATCATCCACCCCAGCCTCTCCAGCCCAGAGCAGGGTCAGCTGCAGTAGGTTGCCCAAGAGGCTGGCTATTTCCAGGGATGAAGATGCCACGGTCTCTCTCGACAATGTGTTCTGGTGTCTGACCACCCTCACAAAGAGCCTGGTATCTTCTTCCAGTGGTACAAAGTGCTCTTGTTGGTGGTAATCTCATAAACAATTAGACCTTCCTATCCCCATGCTCTGCTTTACAACAACAGATAGATCCCAAGCCTTCAAAAGAGTGAGCCACAGAAGTAAAAAATAGACCTAGGCATAAGTGCTTTCAGGACTTCAATTGGCAAGTCCAAGTAAATTGGTCGAAGTTGTAGTATGTAGGGGAAAAAAAATAAGCAATGTTGTACTGTAGTACTCACAAGTTCTTCATACAGATATCACAACATAGGTGTACACTTTTTCCCCCCCTTGAAATTTAGGGGATTACCATTCTTAATCCTGTGACAGGTTTGAAGGATCTCCATTCAAGCTGTGACACTTGAGGACTTTCAAGGACTCACTCGCATTCTGCTCCACTTACATGAAAGTGCATTTTCTCACTGATCTCCATGACAGTCATATTTTCACTTTTTGTTTTCAAAAGTACAAAGCTCCAATGCTGGTAAATTGTATATGGATAAGATTGAACCCTTGGTGAACAGCAGAACACATGAAGGCAAAGGTGCACAATAAAGTGATTTATCTGTGGCTTTGCAATTATTACACAGATAGCATTTTGATACGTGCATTATTTTAGTAACTCACTATCTATGTGTAATACACAATTTTTTACTTAGTAGTTTATCTGCCAAAACTGTATGGCATTTTTCAATGAGTCAGCTGGTTACAGTGAGTCCTGCAATTTGTGAAGCAAATGAATTTATGTATTATGACATGAATGGTACTTCATTCATTTATGTGCCTCCATTTATTTACGATAATACTTCACAGGAGATGAGTGAATATTCTATAATACCTTTCAAGAGGTCAGTGTAGTCTTAACAATAGTGTCTTCACTCTGCACAGACTAGTAAATCTTTGCTGAGCGGCGAGGCGGCTGGGGTTTGTATGCTTATCATGACCTGCATGGATTAGCGAAGTGCAAAGGTTCCAGTGAATGTGTATGTACAAACATACATCTACAGCGACCTCCGGGGCATGCTTAAAGCTCATCTGTTTCCGTCAAGGATTTGAAAAGATGGGGAGGAGGATTAAAAGAGTGGTAAACGGATAGAAAAAGAGGACTCTCAACTTCTAATTTGCTGGTCTTGTTAGTAAGAGAGGAATTGCTTTTGTTTAGGTAGCGTGAAGCCGCTGTGGGGTATGTGCATCTTTCACTAAAATAAGGCATCTAGAAAGTGAATGGAAAAATCATTCTGCTGGTTCTGTGCAGATTTAAAGATGGAAGACAATTGATCTGCCCTCAAGTCCACAGCTACCTAAAGAAGGGAAACAAAATACTGTCTGTATTGTGCATAAGTGGCTACAGTACGATTTTAAAGCGGAATTAGGCCAACTTGACTTGACACCTTTGTTCTTTCTCTACTAGTGCCAGCTTTTCAAAAGATTTCAAGCACTCATAATCTATGCTATCTTTTCAGAGCAGTCCAGCTGCTACCAGAGCAGCCATGGGCATCTATCTCAGCAGCAGTGCTGGTTCACAACATTTTGGTGGGATCACACAGCATGGCAGAGGAGCGTGGCCTTTCAGTGGATGACTGAACCAACCTTAGAGGGTTTTCCTGACACCACCGCTCCTTCCTGTGCACCACGTCCCTTGCAGTAGGCTGAGCACATCTTTGAAACAGCCCACCAGAGAGCGGAAACTCAACAGGCAAAAAATATGGATAGTTTTCCAGTGGTTGAGTAAGCTGGACTGCCCGACTAAAGAGTGAGAAGGGAGGGGGGGAGGAAGGAGAGAGCAGCAAGCCACTAAGCTAGAGCGACTTGTGCTTAAGTCTTATCCTAAGAAAGAAACTCTAGGTAAGTATACTTGCAGGTGATGAAACTCAGGTCTGCTTTTCTCAAGTGCTCAATGCTTCTGCTGACTCCCATGGTGACACCTTAGCAGTCAGGTTCTCAAAAGGACTTAGTTTTCAGTGAGCACCCAGGGTGCTGAGGCCTTTAAAATCTCTGCTCTCTTCCTATGCTGCCTACTTGGGAAATGAGCTTTCTGTAAAATTCCAGCTTTACTCAATAAGTAAAGCTTCTTAGTTAACTGCACTAGCTGGAGGAAAAGCATGGATCTTTCTTAATGCGCTCTGCTAGTGTTTGCTAGAGCAGTCCAGGCTGATTATAAAGTGCCTCTGCGTGAAGGAAGCCAGTGCCTGTAGTTCTCTGCAAAGTTGATGCAGAGCACAGAGCATGAAATACCTTGAGGTGATGGGTCAATCTCCAGACCTCAGCCAGGACATGCACCTCCTCCCTGAAAATAATTTCTTTTTCTGTTCAAATGTCTCCAGGCTAGACAGAGCTCCTTAAAAACATATTCTGACTTTTGATAAAATTGTAAGCACCATGCTTGAACCCAAGAAGATGTAAAGACACTGTCCAAGGACTCCAGGAAACGATTCAATCTGCAAACCATTTACTACCTGTGTGTTTTACCCTTGGATGTTGCCAAGGTGCTTAACTCTGCTTTATGGACTCCGCATTAAACTTACCTCATTGTAAAACAGTGTTTCTTTAGGGAGCGGAAAACGTTTCAACCTTAAAAGATTTAAATCAAAATCCCTGAGGATTTATATGCCCAGAAAGTTGCAACAGTTTGATTTAAACAAACTGATGACATGAAAGCGGGCATGACTGCCTCAGGGCTCTGGTGCACTCCATTCCCACTGGCGTAGCGTTGGCTAATGGAGGCATCACCATTCCCAACTCCATTTGCAACAGTTGGCAGACAGCGAAATATTCCAGGGCCTCAGCCACTCGGGTGTAAAATCTGGCATATCATCACAAACTGCTGAGAAAGGTACTAGCATAAAAACTGGGGTACCTTGAGGTAGGATGGCACTTTGACATCCTCTGACAAAACCTTGACAGGCCACGAGACAGGGGGACATTTCAGTACTATCTAGCTGAGGAAAGAGCATCTTTATGGACCGCCGTGCTTTACAGGTGATGAGTCTGCCTCTGGTGGGGTGGGGGCTTTGGGGTGGCTACAGCCTTGCTGCACTCAGCCACCCTAAGCTCCCCACTTTCTACTCTCTGCCCTTGCATTTTTGGGGGCTACGTGGAGAGAGGAGAACCCGCAGCTGAAACGGCAGCATTGGGCAGAGCACGCTGAGGCTTGGCCTCCAGCGCCTGCCTCTTGGAGGTGGTGCGGCCCTTGCCTCCCCTCTCTGCCTCCATGCACTCAGTGTCCTCCTTTTCCTTGCTCATTAACACTGGCTGACTTGGTAATGAGCATTAAACTGCAATTTAGAGCAGACAAAAGGAGAGTGGAGGGGAGAGTGGGAGGAGTGGCACATGGAAGAGAAAGCACTGCTCTGCTGACTTTTTTTGCCCTGAAAGCTCCTCCTGGACAGCTGATGGCTTCGAGTTTAGGATGGTGCTTGGAGCTTCCCCCCAGGCAGCCCCCAGCCCAGGCAGGGAGGCTGGCTGCTGGTTGCTGCTCCAGATCTCTGCCCCCATCACCTCCAGTTTTGACCTAGGAAGTCCCTCTGCTGTGGAGCTGGTTTCCCAGGCTGGTGGGGATGTGTCAGTAGGAAGGGTGGTCCCCACTCAGCTGTCCTTGCTGAGCTGTGGCACTCAGGCCTCCCTGCTCCAGGGCTGACCTGTAGCCAAAAGCACTACAGAATGTATATGCATCCTCAATTTTGCACGAAAAAACTGTGTTGTGAAATCCGCTCTCCGAAATATGATCCAATAACTCCATTTGTGCATGGCCTCACACTGATGCTGGCTGGACCATAAATATCTCACAGCCTTTCTGTATGAGACCAGCTGGACCCATGGGCAGGCTGGAGCCTGCTTTGGGGAGGCAGGGGATGACTTCATTCCAGGCATTGCAAACGAGCACAGCTCCCCGCTATCTGAGCTTGCTGCTTCCTTCCTACTGTTAATTTGTTCCTTCCTGTAGCTGATTTGTACCTCAGTTTTCCTGCTATCTTTAACATTAATTCACTGTGTTTTGTGTTACAAAAAGGTGTTTAAAGACCAGTTCCTGGACTGGCATTAGCCAGTGGCTATCCAAATGGGATACTTTGGTCTTTCCTTCAAGGGTTGCTGTTTGAAAAATTAGCTCATTACTATTATTTTTTTTCCACTTGGAAATCATGGAAGATAATGTAATATGGTCACAGCACTTATGGATGGATAACCCTGTCTGGGGAAAAAGAAGGATGAAGAGGAGATTTCTGATCTTGTCTTTCCATTGAGAAAGGTTCAGCAAAGATGCATGATTAGAGCACTTAACTGGAGAAGCAGTTTTGACCTACAGTTAAGAATATTTTTGACATATTATTTCAATATAGTTAACCAAGGCTAAACTGTGTCAAGAAGATGGAATTAAAAAGGTAAGCGTAAAATGGGAACAAGGATGACTTGGAGAGCATGACAGGGAAGCAGGCTGAGGGGACAGGTTTGCTCAGGCTCTATCCAGGCAGTGACCACCCCAGTAACTTGATCAGGGGACAGGACACAATTAAAAATCTTCCAGTGGATCCTTTACGGGAAGGTGTGGGTGAGAAAGAACAGCATTTCCTGACCGCACCGATTCCTGTGAACCTGTGTGGTCTTAAACTCATTTATATGGAGCACTGCAAGCAGCATAACCTGAATTAATGCTATGAGACAGAAATGAAGCCACTAATGGACAAAAGGAAGCATGAGTCTAATGGTTCAAACACAGTGCTGGAGAGTCAGGAGACAGGAGCAGTTTTACCTGATTTAGCTACTGACTCATCTTGAGAGACTGAGAGGAATTCACTTGTACCAGAACTGTTGCTGCTTTTGGCTTGGGGTCCATTTTTCTGAAGTTATGGCCATTCTGAGCGCTCTAACCCGAGCTCCCATATACCACGGCTGCCTCATCTGGAGGCTGTGAGCATTCCCTCATTCATGCTAGCATAGCCCGATGAACCTCTCAGGGGAAAGGGCATAATATTATAATTTAAATAATTTACTTTAAACCTTGGCTCAAGGGATGGCATGGCCATTAAGCAATGGCCTTTGTAATCTAGCAAGCCTTTCCTGCCCTTCCCAGTGACGGATCCTGTATTTAACACTTCACCTGGCAAAGCGCAGAACAATTTTCCCCTGCTTACCGTAACAAGGCAAATCTTTTACTCACCACACCACAGACAGGCTGGCCACTTTGTCTGAGATGGTCCTACAAGGGCTGCACAGGGGATGACTCAGAAAACGCTTTGCTAGTTCTGAGAGTCTCCATCAGGCAATTTTGTGGTACCCAGGTGTTGCCACCTGCAGCCAGCTTGGGGCTCCTGTCTGCCCATCTGGGCTTCTGTTGCAACAAGCACAAGCTCACATATAGTCATATGTAAAGGGCTTAATTACCAACAAACTGTCAGCTTGTGCAAACTGGTTTTCAGGTAGTGCTGTTGAGTGTCATTGGGTTTCCAGGGGTAAGCTGGGTGGATTTGAATCTCTAGCTTCACAAAAAGGCTGTGTTTAATGACCAATTGGGTGCCTGTCATGTCATTGTGGGTGCTACTAAGAGCACCTGGCTTGCTTGAAAAAAAGAGAGGTATTTATACAGGCATACAGCTTATATAGAAAAAAAAGAAAAGGAAAACAAAAAAACCCCACCAAGTCTGCGGATAAACCATTTACTTTTAGAGGTAAGGTGAAACAAGATCTTCCTGGGTTTTGACCCAAAGATACCTATTGAAAAGTTTCTTGTGAGGCAGGTTTGCGAGGTATGTGCTATTGAGAGCAACCAGGATGTCTGCAGCCACCAGCTCTGTCCTCCCTGCATTGTCCAGTGATGGGTATAGTCTGGGACATGCTATGGGGGGAATCTCGCCACACCAGGTCTCAGTGCCACCCCAGCTTGTCTTTCTCCACAGCACTGGGTGCTGATTCCTGTCAGAGAGGGCACTGGGTGAAGTATATTCTATCTGGCATGGCACTGCCGATATTTTCCCTCAAGCAAAACGCCCACTGACATCAGTAGAAGTTTGGCTCCAGAGAAAGCTGAATTTCTAGCTAGTTTATCTGATTCAAGGCTTCCTACATGAAACAGAAGGGACTGATGCAGCCTCCCCACCTTGGGAATCGCATCTCCTCACACCATGGCTGAACTTGCCCCAAGGTCTGCTGTGGAAAAGCTGAGCAAGTCTGAGCCATTTTCAGAACACAGGTGAAGTTTCACAGCCTTGAGCAGTCATTACTGGACTGGGTCATACCCCTGAGGTAAATTATTAATAATAATAATATGTTATTTTTGTTAAACCTGACATCTTCTTTCATCTCAGCCCCATGCTTATCAGGAGCTCTGCAACAACAAAAAAGGAAAGTTTTATTTCCACATTTCCATCCCTTCGTCTCATCACACCGCGTCTGCTTTGGGGAGTGAAGAGTAATCTGTGTAAAGCTTTCATGCTCTCAAACCTACCAAAACATGCAATATTAATTGGGATTATTAATTGTATTTACTGCACTAGCAAGTCTAACCTTGTTAAAGGCCAGTGTGAAGATGTGGGATCATTTCTGTCATTTGGAACATCCTGCATGCTACCTCCTCTCAGAAATCAAAAGGAAAATTACCTCACTTTTATTAATCATCTTTTTTCTTACAAGATTTTGCCTTTTGTTTAGCTGCACTTCACAAGGAGAAGGTGTGTTTTCTGTGCTGCTTTGAGATCTTGGCAGTTAATGGAACTCTTTGATTTTTAAATAAGAGTTATTCCTCTGAGCGTACAGTATAAACCTAACAGGCAAGGGACTGTGCCTTTAAGTTCATCAGTTTTCCCAGTGCTGTACTGGAAGGATTGGACTGAAACTTTAAACATTTCTCGCCATACCTAGCATATGTATAATTTATAAGCCACACACCGTTTTCTGTCAAATAGGCGATTGATCTGACTCGGATCTCGTTAATTATCCTCCACATACATTATACGTTAACAGATCTTCAGTATACTGTGTATCAATATTAATAAGATTATAAAACACTATTGATAATTAGGAAGAGAAAGAGACCAGGCCTTTGATTCACTCTGTTACTAACGCCCCTGCATCTCTAGATTAAAAAGAGACCACTTTTCGTTTAATAATATCAGATCAGTACATCCATCTTCTAAAAGGCTTTATTAAGAGAAAGCTAAGATTTGCATCCCTATGCAAGGGGCTATTTGAAATTGATTATGGAGGCATCATTGATGTGTGAGAAATTTGTTTCTCTGTCTTGTCTAAAGCGGGGCCTAATAGGTGGGAGGGATTTAAGGTGGAGCACTGCACTCTTGGATCTTTGATCAGGAAATTTCTATTTTTCTTTGTCAGGCTTTATTTGGTAAGCCAGGTTGTCTTGTTTTGGAGAAAATTAAATGGGATATCATATTAATACCTTTTAAAAATAACAACAACTATGTTATCACACTCTACAAGAGAACAGTGGCATTAAATAACAATATTTGTCTTTAAATTTGTGGGTTTGATCTATTTTTTTCATTACTTCTTCCAGTTTTTCTTTTTTTTTTTTTCTTTTTTTCTGTGACCTTCCTTTTATATTTCTATTAAGTTTATTTGCAACAAGCAAACCAGAACGAGCTGCTAGTAAGGGCTCTGAAGCACTTCATATCCAACTTGAATCAGGCAAACCTTGTTTTCCTAGAAATTTCATACTAAAGGGGAGGGAAAAATCACTGAAGGATGATAGGGGGAAATAAGCACAGAATAAATTCAGGTTGCCACATGACTGGTCCTCTGTTGGGGTGCTGTATAGCACCATACTGGCTTGGAGACCAACACCACAGCCAAGCCCAGGTGCTTTTTCGATCACCTCAGAAACACGGTTCGACATTCAAGCATAAGACCGGTTTCTGCCTTGCTGCCAATGTCCATTCATCACCACAGAAGCCCAGTCTTTGTCTTAATTAAACTTCAGGGCAGCTCTTCCCCTGGTTGACTTGCACCATGCCAATGTGGCCAGTCAGAGAGTTCCCAGGCTCCCTCCCTGCTCTGGACCGGTTCTGCAGGGCATCCTTCCTGCTGCTGACACCAGCTTGGCTGCCCTGGGCCCACCAGTGTTAGGAGGCCTAATTCCATCCACCACAGATATTTTAAGCATCGTGTTCTGCAACTCTGTTGAGATGGGATTTCTAAAATATTGTGTTCAGGTCACCAGCAGCTTCTGCATGGGTGCTTGTGCTGCTGCACTGAACAGCAGGCTGTAGTGGAAGATACCCAGTGTGAGCGGCAAAGAGAAACTGAAGAAAACTACCCTAGCTTGGACAAAGAAATCTCACACATGTATTTGCCCACAAAGTAGCCCAGTAGACTGTCATTTCTCATGGTATTTCTGCTAAAAGCCTAGAGAAAAACACAAATTTCTGGCTCCTGGGACATCTGCCCTATATATAATCTTCCCATTACCTAGACCTCTGTGATTTTCAAGCATGTTGGGAGATCATGGTTCACAGGACTGCTGAAGAGGCTCTGAGATGACAGAGGTCCCAGGCTGCCATGTATAGTGCAAGGTCTTGGGAAAGTCCCTTCCTCTGCCTAGAGTGCCCATCGTACTAGTGAGGGGTCATAGGAACCACTCGGGTACAACTGTGGGGTACAGCACAAACACTCACAGTATCTAAAATGCTAGTAGGAGCCCCTGGCACTCATGCCAGCTGGCACAAGGGCACCAGACAAGATCATAACATTTAAACTGCTTGTGTGGTTGTGTCTTATTCAGAGGGAGAACTCAGCTGAGACATGCAGGTGGGGGAGCAGAGGGAGAGATGATGACCTGCCTGGGGAAGGCTGAGCTGCATCTGGGAGCAGGTACATAAGCCCAGATTAAAATTTATGTACCGGGTACATAAGCAACATAAAGGGCTTTCTGAGGACCTGAGCTTGCTACAGGAGGAGAGAAACCTGGGAAAATGAGATGAGTCAATGCAATGTCAAAGAAATGTTCTGGTTTAACCTCTCAGATGTTGTGCCCTTCTTTCTGAAGGGAGCCTTGAAGGAAACCCTAGAAAGAACAGTGAGGGACAACAATGTGAAATGGAGTCTAAAGGCTCAGAAAGAAAAGCACAGAATAAACCAATAAAAGTGCAGTGAGGTAACACAAAGAACCATAATTTTGCTTCCTGATCCTGGAAGGCATAACGGCTGGCAAATTTTCCTGGGATTCCCGCAAGCTGAGTGTGTGGGCTACCAGGGCAGCAGGGCTCGCCCATGCCAACCTCTGGCTAAAAGCTTGCTGTGGTTTCTCACTCCAACAGGCAGCTGGCCCAGATGCACCATGGAGCAACTTCCCGAGCCAAAGTTCATTTCTGGTGGCAGGGCTGTCCCCTGTCCCACCAGGCACGAGCTTGCAACACTGAGGATCTAGCCAAGCCACGTCACATCTATTCGTGCTAGTTTTTGCATACAGTTCAGGACAGAAATAACTTGATACATATTTCTGGGAACACACCGCTGCTGCACCCTGTGTATGCTGGATATCCTGTGCATGAGCACAGTAGCACTCGTGTGTGCGAGGATGTTTACAAAAGACAGCAGGGAAGTGCCTGAGGTGTAATTTTCTCATGAAGGATGGAGCTCATTCCCTTAGGACCACAGAAATTTCTTAAATTTCTTACAGTTTAGGAGACGTCCTTATACAAAAAACCATGCAGGGAAACAAAACTACTTTCATTAACAACGCAGAGAAGTGAAGATATTTACAACACTGGAAGTCAGCCAAAAAAAAAAAAAAAAAAAAAAAAAAAAAAAAAAAAAAAGAAAAAAAAGATCCAGTTCAGATTTAAAGCACTGGGAATATCCTAAGTTAATGGATCCATGTGAACATTCTCCCAGCAGAAGTCTGTGATGAAGAGAAAGCACCCAGAAATGTGGGGGTCCATCCTGTCTTTGCCACTGGCTCTCTAGTGACCACCAGGGCATCATCTGCTTGCTTTTCCTCTTGGCTGCTGTGCATTGCAGAGGCTGAGCAAGCCCGTCATTCAGACTTTGCTCAGTCTCTGAAGTCTGGTGCTGCACTGCACAAATCTTCAACTGGAATGAACCAGGAAACAACATCCAGAAGAAATCCCTTGGCTGAACAGTTTGATGTATGGGACAAACGCATGCTGAAAACACCATGAAATGCTTGTCTACCACCTTGTGCAAATGAAAGAGCTGTTGACGTTATCAGGGTCATATCTGAGGCTGTCAGCATAAGAGGTTAAAGGTTTTTCTGGCCAATCTTATCCACCAGGCTGAATGGGTGTTGAAACTGTACTACCCCAAATCATGGGTCCTGCCAGCTTTGGGCTCAAATGTGTTCTAGGAAGAGCACGGGAGAGCTTGCTTCGACCATGGCCCTGCTGTGTGTAGCTGTGCAAAAGCCTTCTGCCTCTCCAGTTCTCAGGCTGGGGCTTTTCATTAAGAATCAAAAGAGGGAAGGGAGGAGAAAATGTGTCTGATTCTTGGTATCATCACAGCACATGCTGAAAATGAGATCCTCAGAGGCAATGGCAACAGCCTATGTTTACTCAAATTAGGGCAGTGGTTTAATGCATCAGAGCCTTTATGATGGATCATGACAATTTATGGTGTAGAGCCATTATGGTGGCAATGATGGGAAGGATCCATCGCCACAGAGGTGATGCTCCAGGTGTCTGTGTAGCCCGGAGCAATTACTACATGGCCCCTTGACATGGTACCTCCAAACAGCTCCATTGCGCCAGGATTTGCATGTTATTAACCTGCTCAGCGTTAATACATCAGAAGGAGTAGGAAAAAAAAAAAAGGAAAATAATATCCCCATCTGAGCTGGGCATGGCAGACTATTTTTCAATGCTGGCAACATTTTAATTTTTATTGAAGGAGAACAGTTGCTTTTGTGTTGGCTGGAGAAACTCTGAAGATGAACATACAGCGTGAATAAAAACAGCAAAACCTTGGTAGTTCTGCACTTAAGAAAAAACAATACTTAGGCCATTTGGAACAATAAGGGTTTGCTCCCAGCTTGAGATTTTGCCTGACAAATTTCAGAGAGAAGAGATTTTTCTCTCCCCCTCCTCTAGCCCTGAGACATACTGCAAAAAAATGCGTGCACACGAGCCGTTGTCACTGAGAATGTACCAGCTTTCCATTAACATTGCTCTCCATAGGATGGTGGTTGGCAGGAGTGCTCATTTTAAAATCCAAAGGCTCATGTCTAGTGCTCCAGCCCTTATTCCCCTGAGTTTTTTCAAGCCACTTGAGCCACTTGTCTGGAGCCTGCTTGCTTTGATCTCCTCCTGCATCGAACGTGTCTGGAGAGAGCTCTGCAAGGGGAAAGCATGAATCGAATTGTACGCTCCCATCTCGAATCTTGCCCATTGCAAAGCCATACCAGGAAATTGAGGAAATGTTCCAGGTTTAAGCTTTCTGCCCTTAGCCAGAAATTAAAACCCCTTCATTAATCCAATCTTAAATCTCAACTAGCTGCTGCTTAAAGTGGTAATAAATATTTCATACCGATTGTGTTGCGTTCCTTGCTGTGTTTATTAAATGGAGTTTCTCATAATTCCAGTTATTCATTTTAATAGGTCAGGACTTGGCTGTGATTTAAACAGACCACTGAGGAAACAGCCGTGGTTAAACATTGTAACAATATGGATTATTAATTTAATTGGCCAGCTATTACTTGTTTTGACTCTGTGCTAACACATTTAGCTCAGTCTCTTGTGGCCTATAAACCACAAAGGTCATGACTTCAACATTCAGAAGAATGGGAAAAAGAGAATCAGGGCTGAGATTATGAGGAAAAATAGAGAAACAGTGTGGGGAAGACAGAGTGAGGAAGGCTAAGGGCTTGCTGGAGGCAGTGCAGGGCAAAAGGGGATTTATTTAGTAGCTCAGCAATAGAACATCCTCTAAACCACCAGCCAAACTAGCGGTTTCTTTCAGTCCACATCCCTCTGAGGTGATTGCAGACAGTGATTTTCACCTGTAGGTATAACGATGCTATCCCCACATGATTAATAACACCTTTATTTTATTTCTGATTTTTTCTAATAGAGTTTAAAATATACCATGTGGAGAGCTCACATGTGAATAATCAGCAATAAACATTTAGAAGTGTGTTTAAAAAGCTAATCAGGCACTCCCACCCTGGATGGTTTTACTGTGCTTTTATTGAAAACAATCTCATGATGCTAGTGAGATACAGTGGGGTGAAAAAGCACATTCCGAAGGGCATGCTAGCAAAAAGGGATGGTCAGGAAAAAATGTGGGGTTTATCTTCTGTGCACAACAAAGGTAGTGCAATTTGTACCACAGACTGTTCCATTTGAAAGGGGTCAAATCTTTCCATTGATTTTTTATGCAGAACTCTCATTGACTCCTAACAGTTCTGTGCATTGAATAGCAGCAGGATACGACCCCGTATTTGTCTTGGCAACTGTGAGCACAAATGTGGTGGTGGGCAATTTTTCCATATTCATGCCTGTGCCAAGTATGTTCAGTGTTCAACTTATACAGGTGCAGACACCCTACCATGAAGGAAACTATGTCAGTGCAAAGGGTAGACAGATACATTAAGCAGACAAGCAGGTACGAGTCTCCATTTTTAGTGTTTCTCGTCTATCATGTGCCTTGGAATCTGTAGCTGTTCCTGTAACAAACTGCACAGGCCAGTAAGTTGAAAGAACACAGCCCAAAACCTTTGTCTACAACTGCAGGCTCCAAACCATGCAGCTAACATGGGAAATGCAGCATGCATGAATATAGCATACATAATCAGTAGTAACAGCTGCCCAGACAAGTTGGTGGGATTCCAATGCTCTAAGACTTCGTCCATCCTCTCTCTTTTATCCTCCCTCACATAGCTCAACCCAATTTTCCAAGACACGGGGACACTGGGAAGAAAGACACAGGGAAGTAAAAGGCAAAGGTTTTCTTCAGGCTTGAAAGCTTGTTCAAAGTGTAGAAAAGAGCCAGGTGGAGAAAAATTCTCTGCATGTCTTCTTTCTGGCTTTGTCACCCTTCCTCCTTTTCTGCCTGTCTCCCCCTCTCCCTGACCCAGCTTTGGCCCTGCTGCCAGCCTTCCCTCCCACTGCCATCCGTACAGCCGCTCAGCCCCGTCATCAGCCCAGCTCCCCTGCCAGCAGACCCCAGCCATGCACGAGCTCCCATCTTCCAGCCCAGATTTCCATCTTCAGGAATCCTCACTGCTTTCTGGTTCTGCCACCTCCTGCCGTGTCTCGTTAGGCTTCAGACCGACTTGCTTTTCATCATCCCACCCCCCACCATGCACCCCAAGTCTTGGCTTCTCTCCAATGGTTTTTATCCCATCTCTGAGCACCTTCAGCTCCCTCTGTACGCAAGATCCAGTTTCCAGACTCAAACCTTCGCTTCACCCAGCTGGCAGCAACAGCATCAACAGCCTGTAACGCAACTATTCCCATCACCACTTCAGGATATATTGATTTTTGTAGCAACACAGGCCAAAGGCTAGAACCACACTGTATTCTGCCTCTGGCAGTAATCTTTTAAAGCCACACGAGAATTCCTCACCCCATGTCGTCAGGCTGGGGTCTATCTCCACCACTCCTCCTGGCTCTGCGTGTCAGGCGAAAATCCCTAGCCACTAGCACACAGCTACTCACCCACGGAGCCATCCTTAAGCTGCTGCAGGTGCCTCATGCTGGTGCCTGTATCTCTAAGTGTGGCTGACAAACAGGGCTTTCTTTTGTGGTGCCTAGCACCAGCAGCCCCTAAGGACGAGATACCCTTCCCTTCTTCTCCCCCACCCCCAGCCCTTGTGCACAATACAGTATTTGTCATGGATTTGTTTTCCAGTACATGAAGAGCACAAAAACGCGTGCTCTTTTATGATAAGGTAAGCAGAGTGACCCTGTAACATTCCACATCTGAACTCAGAACAGCATCTGCCTCACAGCTGTCCTTGTAGCAAGTATTTCAAAAACACAGACAGCAAAAAGCAGCAGCAATATCTCATCGCCGATGTAGCTGCTTACAGCACAGTCCTCACTGTCTTCCAAATACCGTGTTTGAGAGGTGACCTACAGCTGTGAAATTTGGATGCAGACTCCAACACCACCCCTTAATTTCAAGGATGTTCCAATACGAGTTTTACACAAAGCTTTTGCAGAGTTGCAGGCCAATTGCAAAATTTGTGGCTGGAGCTAGGTTCGGATTCTGAACACCCTGACTCACAAAGACTTCCAAGAGCTTTGGCTTGGTTGCAGTATTCATGTTCCCTATTACTTGAGTGCACTGACACATCCTCTAGGAGTCGTGGACTGGGAGCCCGCAAGGAAAGGTTCTGCACAAACAGAGAATAACAATAAAGATTTTATAGTTCAGAGACAAGAGATGGCTACAGAGAAACGTGGAAATGCAGGGAAAGAGTAAAACTGTTAATGGGATGGAGAGTGGCTTCAGTGCAGTTGAGTTTTCAGCGGTCAGCCTGTCAAAGGAGAGCTCTAAGGGAGGTTTTTGAATCAGAACAACTCAGCGGCTTTGCGGCATGCACGCAGAGCTCTTCTGAAGAACCGTGGGTATCTGACACGAGAGTACAGCTATGGCTATAGACATCTTGGACCAACTGGAACAAGCGCAACAGGAAGTGGGTGGAGATGGAAGAAGTCTTGAAGGGTGCTGAAGGCAGAGGCAAGCTGCTGCTACTCACTGCAATAGATAAAGAGAGGAAGTGGAGGAAGGCTAGAAGAAAGTTGATGTGAGCCATGTGGTGAAAAATGAGCACCGTTCAGAGTAAGTATGAGAGGAGATAGGGTTAGAACAGAGAAAGGGGAGTTGCAATCAGATGAGAAGAGCTTCAACAAACAAATTAGTTGTCAGAAGAGTATCTCAGAGAAGTTGTGCAGACAGGGTCACCAAAGACAACTTGCATGCAGGGTGTGAAGAGAGAGCAGCCCAGGACAAGTCCTACTTGTGCTGAACACTGGACACCATAAAGAGATATCACAGTGACATGATGAGATTTTAACTTGGATAGAAGGAAACAAAGCACAGTAGAAAGAGGGATCAGGGAATCAAAGATAGTAGCTGAAATCAAACATAGATGAAATCGCTTGAGAACAAGACACAGAAGGAGGAGAGAGAGAAAACAAGCGTAGGCTTACGCGAAGCTGAGGGGTCTGGTTATCTGCATTGGAGGCACTTGACAGATCAAAGGGGATGAAGCTGGAATAAGGGATGATGTCAGCAGGGACACTGACAGGAGATTAGACTGATTGTTATAGGTGGAAGCTAAAGCAGAAAAGGTGAACTCCTCTGCAAGAAAAAAAGGAGATAAATGAAACCAGTTTTCAGAGGCAGTTAGGCAACAGTTGTCAGGGTGTCCTCACATGGGAGTAATACAGTTATTCAGTCTGTGAAAATCAGAGCTGAGCAGGGATAGAATGGATTTGTTATGGAGGAAGTCAGCCTGGTCACAGGGTTTCCACCAGAGAAAGTCTGAAGCTTGAGATCAGGGCAGAGGATCTTGGGGCAATTCAGAGCAGGGGACTGGCAACAACCTTACAGCAGAAGAGAAGAGCTAATGGTCATGCTGAAGGATAGTGGTGCATGAAGAGAACCAACAGCTACCTAGAAAGGGCTGAAGATATCCAACAAAGAGAGAAGTCTGACAACTGATGAGAAATTATCTTCTTGGTAGATGGCCAACTCAGGTTTTGGTGATCCGGAACATGGCTGAAAAACTGAAGGAAAACCTGAGTGCAAGGAAGCTCAGGGGCAGACAAGTTACTAGCATGAATGCAAGAGTCACTGGGAACAAGGACAGGGCACGGGACAAGGCAATGAGGGCTGGTACAGGAGGGGGGCCTGGTGCACACTGCCGAGCAGCTGCAGGTAGAAGAGCAGAATGCTGGTAGACACAGTGCTAGTCAGAAAAGAAAGAACAGAAACTGAGGGCCTGGGCGGGTCTATCTGCAAGTTACAGTTCAGTTTCCCTCCGCAGACCTTCATGTAAACTTGTTACTCAACCGTTCTGCCCTACTTTAGGAGTCAGGTCTGGCGGGTGTTGTAGGAATGAGGTCAAAACTTTCTTGTCTTCTGACCTCATATGAGAGATCTTCCAAATAATAATGTGGTTGCAGAAAACCAGGAGAACATCTAATGGAAAACATTTTGGTTTACCTCTAAGATTTATCTCTCTACAAGATGCTGACATAAATAATCATTCCTTTCCTCACAGATTTTGTAAAAGAGAAGGGACTGTTAGCTCATCTGGAGAAAGCCCTGCTGAAAGGTATGAAAAAGTTTGTAGTTGCACAAGTGCAACAACACCTTCTTGGATGTCTTTAGGGGACTTAAGATGGATACTCCTAGCTCAGCAGCATAAGTTAGTACAGTCAGCCTCAATAGCTAAGGAATGAGGATTATACTGGCTCATGTCTCCTCCGTTGTGACACGGTTGGAGACCACGTGGTAAATTCCCTCAGTGTGAAAATGGTACCCTTTCATTTTGGAAGATAGGTGAGGACAGAGAAAATATTACAGAGCCCAGCAAAGAGTAGGTGCTGGCACTTTGCTTGTGCTAGCAAGAGTGATGTAATACTTAAATAAAAATAATTACGTTGCTGGACACAAGCCTCCATAGAAAACCATGTTTTCACATCTCCAATGCAAAAACCACCTGTACTCAGTCAGTTTCACGTGATGGTGAAGTTTAAATGAGCACGCAGTGCGAGGAGCCAGCGTGCCATGGTTCAGTGTGAGGATTGCGGTGTGTGAAGAGCGAGCACTGCACTCTGAACACTTTGCATGTCCTGTGATGGGCCAGGGGAACATGCAGAGGAAATGCCTCCTTTTGTACTTTGTCAGGAAAAGGAATGAACCTATTGTCTAATCCTCTGGGCAGTAAGTACCCGGCCGACTCTGAGCCCAGTAAAACTAGTGGGAATCAGACCCCAAGATCTTGTTGACATTCTGCACATTCTGTGGTTTCTCTTTTGTCAGGATGCACACTGCTTTTGTGAGGCAAGAGGGGGAGGGAAGGAAAGAAATACTCACAATTCTCTCCAAAGTAATTTATGGGAACATTTATTGGTTTTGGTCTCTGTGTATAAACTTGCATACATGGTCTTGGGCAGGTTGGGTCACTGGCTGCTGCCTAAGAGTTTACTGAATTGAGAAAAATCTTTTGTTTCCCGTGATTACTTGTACTTTGAAAATGGAATTCAACAACACTGACTTTTTTTAAAAACAGAAAACAATTGTTCATTTGAAAATATGACACTAACAAAACTATCTTACCACATAAGAACAGCTAAAAAGGCATTTTCCAAACAATATAGCACTTGACCATATCTCTTGGCAGACAGAGGAATACATGTTAATTCCACCTTACAGAAAAGACCTAACCACTTGAAACTTGCTGGCAGTGTATAACCTGAGTAACACCAGGGTTTTGTACATTTACAAACACTATAAAATTAGTTAAAACTGAGGTTAATAAAAAAGCTGAGTCTGTAGAACATATTCTGGAATATAGCAGGGAGCTGGTACACTGCTCCAAAGCTTTGCTTAGGAAATAAGCAGCAACAGTGGATCATGACTTGGGTTTCATTCTTACCTGCCTCTTATTTGCCCGACTAAACATTTCTGAAACTATTTTGACCTCTTTCTACATGGTAAACATATCCGCAGCACCCACACATATACAATCTGTAGTTTTGCAAGACAACATGTGAATATAATATTAAATTATCTTGCCTAAACTACTCAAATGGAGCTGAACTGCTTTGCTAAAAAAAAATCTGTTTGTAACTTCCAGTAATTAGCCTTCATTGTATGCATAAAAATGTTTGCAGCTGAGGAGATTTCTCCTACCCTTTCTTCTACCAGCTCCAAGAGGTAAATCTGGACTCTCTATGAAAGGTATTAAAATCCATATATTTTTCCCCTCCTACACCCATTAATCAGGTTGAAATATTGGTATTTTCTAAATATCCACTACCTTTGCAGCGCTAAGCAATCTTTTTTTGAGTCCCCAGCTTGCCTCACAAGCTTAGGATATGTGGATTTGACGATTCTGTTACCCTTTAATATTCATATCCATAGAAAAGAGTGACAGGTTTGGGGAAAGACCCAGAGAATTATTCCAGACTCTTCAACTCAGATTTCATTTCTTTTCTTGATAGTCAGCACCTGACTGTAATTAATTTTGAAACATTCAAACAGAACTTTCTATTTTTTGCTGACTTTGGAGCAAGGGCATTTGTCTATCCCTCATTAATCTTTATGTCACTTCCAAGATGGTCTAAAGAAACATCATACCTTTTCCTTTTGGAATAGGTTCCCTAAATAGAGGTCCAATGCTGCAAACCTTGTCCCCATTAAGGTTTTGCTAATGACCTTACACCACTCAGAACAAAGATTGTTAAACTGGGCCACAGTTAGGTGGAGAGAAGACGAAAAGCAGCACTAAACCAGAAGGCTTCTCCTTTGACCCCCAGTAGGGTTTAAGGCATGAGCTTTCAGTGGGATTGACTGAACAGAAGCAGAGTGAGCTTAATGATGAAGGTTTTCCAAAATCCCACCTGAACATTTGCTGGTGTTGGATGGCATCATCAGCCGAGTGCTTCTTAGCATGGTTTCAAAGGTTATTGATCCCATTAGTTGTCCTGTAGCTACCAGCTATGTGCTTGCTAATGTAGGTAGCCGTTTGCCTACTAGCTATTGCAAGAGAATAGGAATGCACTTTGTCTGAGGACTAACTTCCAGCCAGAGTGAGAACTCGTTAATATATTCCAAGAATTTCTCAAGTCCCACTTTTTCCCCTCCTTGGGCTCATGTAATATCTAACCTTCTTCACCACCTTCTTCACCCCTCAGAATTAAAGGCAACTGGATATGAAGGACAAGCCTGCACCTTTGTAGAAGATACCTCTCCCAAACAAAATAGGGGTATTTCCTGTGTAGGACTTTCCCTTGCTGTGCCCTGCTTTTGGTAATCACAAACAAAAACTAGGAGCAAAGAATTCCAAAATCAAGGCTTGGAAATTTTGTAAGAAAAGGATTGAAGAAAGAATAATGACATAAAAAAATACTGGGAAAAAAATGTACAGGGGAATAGCTATGTATATGTCTGAGGGAATCTCTGTAATATTCTAGTACTGGAGAAAGGCAACGTTATTCTTAAATCTCCAAAAACTGACAAAACATATAAAAGACAGGACTGGGTGCACAGTTACTCCCAAGTGTATTATTACGAAGTTCTTCCAGAAGGGACCTCGCTGTAATAAGAGATGGGTTTGTTATTCCATCTTACAATTCTGTCTAACTTCATACATTCAGCCTGCCTTCCACACCAGCACTGAGCTTGCTTATTTCTGGATAACCATACTCTCTCACTGACACAGGAATATGAGAGTCAACAAGACACACATAGAGATGTTTCCTATCCTCTAAGCAGTGTGGTGCCAGAATGTAACCCAGGATGTCACTGCAATATGCGGTGTCCTTTTAAAGGGAAAAATACTCTAAAGGCACTGCAAAGTGAAGGAACTGGCTATAATCTGGGTTTATTCTTCAGTATATCAGCTAAAGTGGACATTATTTCCTTCTTCTGGGAGTTAAGATAACTCAGCTCTCCCAAATAATACTGGGAGAAAAGGAGGTGAGAAGAAAAAAGAGCTTTTACTAAAGGCTTCCGAGTTTTGGTACTGAACCACTAGGGGATTTTTGGTAAGTTACTACTGCCCCTGTTTTCAAAGGGGCCTTTAATTCAAGACATCCAGCTTTCTGGGTGTCCAGCTGCAGCGACGGGCAGGCTAGTTCACTGAGTGTCAGTCTGAGTTGTTGGGATGGGCAGGTGGTACTGGGGAATCAATGTCAGGTCTTCTCGGAAACATAACATCAGTCAAAAGTGTTGACCTCCACTGCTCCATGCTGTACCCGTCTGCAATGATACCGAACGGCAAAGCCTCACGTAATTATACTGCTGCTTGTAAAGTGCAGCAGATGGAACATGCTACATTAGCGCACATTGCTTTTATTACTGAGGGGGAAAAAACCTACACAAGGAAAGGAGTGAATGAAATTCTGAGCGGCGTGTTACTCTGGGTAAGTTCTGGGAATCTAATTATTTGAGGAGAGGTGCACTTAGCAAATCATTATATGCGGGTGTGAGAAATTGCTAAAGAAGCCCCAGCCCCAGCCCCAGCCCCTATACCTTACTCTTGGAAAAAGAAGGCAGGTAAGGGTACATTTAACATTCAAAGTCTTTTATACTACTAAGTGAAATCAGAACAAAATATGGTAATTAATCCATTGTGCATTCAAGGATTCAGGTTTGAGCAGCAGATGGGAAAAGTTGTGGATCATAACCCCATGCAATATTTGACAGAATATCAGTCAAATATAGTTCACACATCTTCATGTTTCTGTCAGTCCCTCTTATCTAAAGTTAATTTAAAGTGACAAGAACTACATTAGCACTTTTCAAAGGGTAATGCAAACTTTAGAATATTCGCCTCAGATCAATACCCATTCAGACTCCTAAATGGTCAAACTGGCAAGTTCCTGAAGGCGATTTCACTTTGCTTTTATGCTAAATTTATCATCTGTTGCTGGGGTATATGCATTAGCCTTTAAATAAATTGGTTCAAAAGTGCGGTAGAGAAGGCAGCACCTGTTTATCCTGCACAACACTCTCGTGAACACACGTGCATACACACACAGAAGCTGTCTCAGAATCAGAGTCGAGGTGACACTGGTAAACCTGTTTGTGCAAAGTAGTATGGTTTGGTTCTTAGCCTATGGGTTATTTTTGAACAATTCTTTATACAAGAGGAGTACTTTGATGCCCTGCTTGGGAGTGGGGCACCTACTTGCATTTCACCACCACAATAAAAGAGTGTCCTCGTGTGAGTTCCCACAGAAAGTCTGGTTCTGTGGTCCCAGTGCTTGCAGCACACCGCTGCTTTCCTGAAAAGTGGATTATTTGATAGAAACAGGGATTCCTCTCTTTTTTTTTTTCAATCAAAATAGCTTTTGTGAGCACGCACATGTGCACATCTGCAAATGTATGCTTGTGTGTGCTTGAGCCTGACTTGGGTGTGGGACCACAGCGAAGTCCAAATCCCCTGATCTAATGCTATTGCTGTTCTGGGTGCTTGTGCTTCTGCTCCTTGTGTTCATATTACCGAATAAAAGATCACACCCTGCAGGGCTCCACAGAGCTCATCTCCAGGGAAGGCGTAAGCACTTCTTGGCATTCCAGCTGCACACAATCCCAATACCATTCGTGTCTGTGTGTCGTGTCCTATGTCTTCCCCCGCCACCCCCCACCCCCCGCCCCGTTACAAATGATTTAAGGCAAGCTGTGAATGAGAAACATAAGGTAAACACTATTTAGTCTTTATTGCCTTCCATCCCTAAAGTGTAACTTGGCCCTGCCTCTGGAGAGGTGCCCAGCACAGCCCTTCTGGACACACCATCATGGGCTGGGATGTGTATGTGTCTTCAACAGAAAGTACAAAAGGGGAAGGATCACATCGATTGAAGGACTCCAGCTTCTGGAGTTTGCTGGGACTGTCACATGCAGTTTGTAAGGAGGCGCAAAGCCCACCAGCAGCGGTGGGGTGGGGAGGAGGGTGATAACGTCCAGTCCCTTCTCACTCTCCTCCTCTCTCTTCCATAAAGCAAAACCTAAGATAATAATTTTCCTGACACACAAGACTCCACCCCGCCTCAAATCCCTTGCAAAGGTTGTGCTCCAAAAGGGGCGACGAGGCAGAACAGCGTCTGGCTATTCATCAGATGTGGAAGGGACATAGGTAGTATAAGATGGATGAATGGATCAAATCTAAAAGTGTGCCTGGCTCGTTTATGGGACTGGCCAAAAATGCAGCAGGAAAAATAGCTAAGAAAAGGGTCCCAAAAGAAGAAAGATAAAATAGGCCAAATACACTTTTCTTCATCATTTCAAACCTGTGTTAACTTTGCCAAGCTGTAGCAAAGCACTTCTGTTCTCAGGCAGGTTGTGGGTGATAACTTTTTGAGCTGCTCAGCTAGCAGGACTCAATTTACTCATTCCAGGTGACAGAAATCCCTGCTAAAAACCAACTGCCACCAGCACCTTCCCAAAAGGTTGAACTGGATCTTCTGGTGCCTCAGGCTGTAACAATAAGGAAGGTGCTTCGCTGTGGTGACTTTCTGTGTGCAGTAATTTAACCACTAGAATGAAGAAAATCTTTTCTTTACTTTCTGACTCCTACTTCTTGACAAAAAGGCTTGACTAGGAAAAAGGTTCTTTTCCTTCAGAGCCTTGACCTATAAGTATTCTTAGGTTCACATGAGGAGGTTGCTGTTACCACCCAGTGCAAGCAGGGAACCTTGGCTTTTTGTGTGTCAAGTTGCATACACTCAGTTGACATATGCACGGTTCTTCATTTCAGCATGGTATTACATGTATGCAAATGTCTATATTTGTAAAAAAAACAAAACCAAAAACAACCCCCCCCCAAAAAAAAAACCCTAAGGAGCAAAACACCTGGAATGAGACATGCCCCCCACTCATCCACTTGTCCTCCCTCTGAACCCTCTCACTGCCCATAAACCCCAAGTGGGCTGTGCTAGACAGAGGAAGCAATAAGCAACTAGAGTGAGGCCACACACATGGTTGGACTTGATGATCTTAAAGGTCTTTTCCAACCGAAATGAGTCGACGATTCTGTAATTCATAGACCACTTGCCTGTAGCACAAAGTGGCACCAGCTGCCAGGTGCCCAGGATGGAGGAGCTCCAAGGTGCAGGGACCTTGGAGTTGCTCTTGCCCTTGGTGGGGTTTCCAGATGAAATGCAGACACCCAAACCAGGCTTACTTTCTCACTTTTTACCCAGATGTGCTCCGGCAGAGGCTGTGTGCTCTTCTGGGCTGGCCAAGGGCTGTCTGCCACTCACATGCTTTGGAAAAACTGTCCTGTGCTGCAGCTGCTCCCCAGGAGACTGGGAGGATGTCCAGAAATAAAAAGAACCTCCTGCAGGGATCCAGGAGCCAGCCCACACCTGGGACCTGAGGAAAGCCCAGAAAAAAAACCCTGCTGCTGCTGCTGCTGTTGAGTTCCCTCCCTGCAGGCTGGTCAGCAGTGCTCTTTGCTGCCCTCCTTGCACCAGCGCCTGTGCTGCTCTTGGCTGTGCCCCATTTAGGGTTAAATGAGGCAATTTTGCAAAGGACTGACTTGTTACATGATGCTAGGGACCACGGGAACCTCTCTTCTGCCTGCTTCTTCTGCACGCGTTCTTTGTACCTCAGACCCCATGATATCAGCTGATGAAGCTGAAGCCAACGCTGGCAATCCCAGATACTGGGAGTTATGAATCTGTCCTCCTTCTTCCCACCTCTCCCCTACAGGCAAGGATTTGGTGAGGGACATGCTAGAAATGAAGAGCATATCCTAATTTGGGGGTTAAGCACTGCTGCTCCTTTCATTCAGACACTTGTGCTACTTTGCTATGCTATTCTTGACATCAGAACTATAGTGATCTGTAAAGCAAGAGCAAAATTATTCTTCTTTTCCCCTCTGTAGCTTGACAGAATTACATATTATCTGCAAGACACTGCCTCCTTTTGAGGTATGCATTGAAAGCAGCCATACAAAATGCTATGGAAGACTGTGCTGGCATTTTTCTCTAGTCATCTCTTTCCTATGATACACAAAATCAGTGAAAACTGATGTGTTCTCCCTGCCCTACATTTTCTATGCAATTTCTCAAACTTTTAAAGCCTGCTAAGAGAACGACACCACAGGAGGAAAGCACATCATCCTAGGAAGACTGGTATTGCCAGCAGGGCTGGCAGCAGAGCCATCCCAGCAGGTCACCCCCCGGAGCGAGAGCCATGAGCTTCTCCAGCCTCCGGGGCTGCCCAGGAACGGAGCTGGCATGCTCCCTTCTCTCCCTGCTCTCCAGCAGATCATGGCAGCAATTAATTGCATAGCAATGCAAGGATGCAATTACAGCCCGGCCAAACACAACTTACCCCCTCTCTGGGCCTCCACATTTGGAACATTTTCGCTCAGCAGTTCACCCAGACACGCCCGTGAGAGCTGACCATGGATGAGCGTCTGACACCCTTGTCAGCACCGCCGTGCTGCTGTCCTCTGATGCTGTGGGTGACCGTAGTTGGGTGCTGATGCTCTGAGCAGGCACTTCGATATCTTCCCACGCTGTTTTGCCAAGATGCTCATTCAGGTTTGTTTTCCTGACAGCGCTTCACCCAGGCAGTCTTGATCTTTCTTCCAGGTGTCGCTTTAGATGGTGTAACTCCCTGAGTTTATCCTTCAACCTGCTATATTTCAGTTGTGCCACTTGGAAAGAATGCAAACTATTTACATGTAATTTACTTGTTTGTTCTCCCTTTGCTATTCTCTGTGCACTTAGTGTTTATCCGCAAGCAGTGAACTACCCAGATCGGGGCAGTCCTCGGTGGTTGTTTGGAAATAAGCCGAACGCAAAAAATCTTATGATTCTGGGTCCATCATCTGCCCTTCCCCCCACCTCACCACAAATGGACTCTATTACTAATCATAACTCACAGCCAACATCTTTTTGGTTTTAGAGAGGAAGAGATTTTCAGCCTCAGGCGAAAGACATCCAGTCTGATCATGAGAGATGCTGAAAGCTATGGGGGTTGCTGGCTCATAGTATCACTGAGGATATATTCCTTGGGGAATAACTTCCCTGCTCATCTAAGTTTTCTTTCATCCAAAACTCAGGCCTGCCCTGTCCTGGTTAGCTGAATAAAATTTTTAAGAATAAAGAATGGGTTTGGGTGCCTCTGGTGTGGGGTTTTTTGGGTGCTGAGCACTGTGGAGGGAACCTGATTTCAAAAGATGGCCAAGCAACATACTTTCTGATAAATATATCTCTTTACACATCCCAAGCTGAGCACCCCGAATTGCAGGAACCCGAAATCTCAGGTAATTTTTGAAAATTTTCATAAAACACTTCAGAACAAAAAATAATGTGAAAATTTTGAGGTTCCTGTCAGATATAGAATTTGGTTCCACCTTCTCTGCTACAAAAAACTTTTATTTTGGTATCTTGCAGCATTTAAAAAATATTGAAGAAAGACAATAAACAGGTGAAAAGCAAAGGTTACTCTGGCTGAGGGAGAGATCTACCACCTGCGCTCTGTGACCCTGCCCACCGCTTCCTGTTAAAGCCACTGGACGAAGCTCTCCCAGTGCACCTACTCCATCTGTTTGTGTACTGTTTACACCTATATTTATATTATCTTAATTACTTTGTATCACATATAGTTTTTAAAACCTTTCTTTTAGTAACAAAGCTTTCCAGCTCACTTTTGTCTGTCTTTAAAAAATAAACAACTTAAAAGAAGGCAAGATCAGAGGATTAAGTAAATTAATGAGAAAGATACTTAAAAGGCTTTCAAAGTCTCCTTCTTGCAACACTAATAAGTAGATTTCTTAAAAAAGTAATCATGAGTTCGCAACTCAAATTAGCACCACCATATATGCTAAGGGAGGTCTAGCTCAGGAGGCATGAAATTTGGACCCGTCTCCATAGAAGAGACAACCCATATTTGGTTTAATTTTCTTTCTCCTTTCACTGCATTTTCCTCTAGGCAGCTGGTGATAGCATTTCTATTTTCGGATTCGATGTGGCATGCATGCTTTCCTCCAAAGAGAGGTGCATCTTTATGCACCAGGTGTAGCAAACGCGGGGCAACGTGCCGCTCAGCTGTCGGGAAAGGCATGAAGAGCTCGGTCTCTGAAGCAGCTGGCAGGTGCCCACGTGTTGCTCTGCAGGCACAGAGGGATGAGGAGATGGGGAAGGGATGCCCGAACTCGTAAGAAACAGAAAACACAGATAGACACAACTGAGGCCAAGTTTTGAAAGGACAAACCATAAAAGCTACGGATGGATGTCTTAGCCAGGAGGCACTCAAAAGTATGAAAGTAAGAAGCAATTAGGAGTATTTGTCATAAGGAGCATTAGGAAAGAGAACAAATTTGACAACACAACCTGTGGCATGTAGGCAACTTGCAGCTAGCTGTCATGGAAGCCAAGGTGCAAGAGGCATCATTTTATTTACAAAATTTACAACTTTTCCCCACTTTACTCCCTCAAGGCCCCATTTAAGTCACTGGAAAGTACAGCAGCTCTGCTCTCTGCAGCGCAGCACCTCCTCTCCTTCGCACTTATTTTCTGTCAGGCAGCTAAATACTCCAGCTTCTTGCCATGGGGAGGAGAGACTGAGGACAAAGCAGGTGGCACCCTAAGAGCACCAGCTGAGCACTGAACTTTGCATGTCACAGTCACAGAGAAGCAGCAGGACTGAGAAGTGTGCATCACATTCCAATGTTGGACACAAATAAATATTATCCCCCTCACAACAAACAGGTTGAAGGCTGGATGAAAGTTAAGAGCGTGCAATATTTTTTCCCCTGTTAGCAAAGGAGAAGGTTGAACCCATTCCCCTCGCAAGCAGTGGTCCAGATTTTCTTTGTTTTCACCTGCAGAGTGACCGTGCCCACTGCGTTCATTCCTGTCCTCCATGCCAGGAGACTGGCAGGGCATTTCCCCAACCTCATTTTGGGGATCTTGCCTGTATATCCTCGCTGCCTATAGAAGGCACTGCAGATCACTAACCTGCTAACTTAACTTCCCTGGGTAAGAACCTAAAGTTGCATGGGACAAGTCTGGGTCTGGACAGTGAAGCCCAGTGTCCCTTTATGTCCATTAGCAGAGTTGTGCAGGCTCCTTGCACCTCCTCCGAGCAATCTCAGCTTTACCCACCAGAAGTCTGGCTGTGTGAATACACTCCATCCTGCACTCTTGAAAAATCAGTGCAAAAAGACTTAACTCTGCAAGTTCATGTCCTAAAGAACCTCGGAGCAATACACCTGCTTTGGCTGATGGAAACATCTGAGGCCACGGCAGATGCTCACATCTCCCAAAGTCCACTAAAAAAGGAGCCCCAACAAGTGGAGAGACCAATTTTAGCTATTTTTTTAGTAGCATTTAGAATTTTAATTACCTAAAATTTGTGAGGAGGGTTTCGTCTTGGTTAAAAAAAAAAAAAAAAAAAAAAAAAGATATTCCCCAAAATATTGTTGAAAAGGTATAAAATAAGATTAATGGTGAAGTAAGTGAGTATGTGTGTGGGTGTGTGTGTATAAGCATGCTACAGAATTCTTTTATCTCATTGAAAGACATTTGATACTTATTAAAAGATTATTGCTTTAAGGCATATTTTGATTTTCTGCCTAAGACTGTGTGGAGAGTCTTGCTACTGAGATAATAACAAAGAAACCTTAAACATGAAAAAAATACCCACATGAAAGATAATATGTTCTCTATTAGTACTGGTATCATTTTCCGTGGGATTACTTCTCTCCAAATATAACAGAAGTTGAAAAGTAAAAGCCCATTTCCAGTAAAAAAAGACACCACACGGTAGTTTTGAACTTTTTTTTTTTTGTATTCAAAACTGCCGGTGTGTGATACTTCATTAAGCAATTATCAAGTGACTATTTACTTCAAAAATTTATTTACAGTTTCAAGATCTATGCTAAGGAGAATACAGTCAACCGTGCTGCATATATCAAGATGTACAGAGTTAGGCAAATCTATTAGACATGCCCCAACAATGCTTTTAAAACTTGAGAAAGCTACACTTTTTTCTACTCTTAGATGAAAGCGTTTTGGGGAGTTGAAGAGCAATCATGTGCAATTTTAGAATGATTGAAACCTTTTAGAAACTTGTATATGTATTTGATGTATTTTTATATATATATGTATACTTGATGTGTGTGTGCTTTTACTTTGGTGTTTCTAGTCTCCGTTTACAGCACCTTGCTTTCTGCCTTCAGACCTTGCAGAAAGCTGGAGAGTCAAGCACAATGGGGGCAGAAGAAAATCTCAATCAATAAGACAGTACAGCTGTAAATATAAGCTTCTTTTAGCTCCAAAACTGTTAGTTTAGAGGAGTAATTGAGTTTATATTGAAGATAATTAAAGTCCATTAGAACTGATCTAGGTGCAGGAGATGATAACCTTCTTTGGGGGAAAGGAAAACAATTACGGTACATAAAACTAAATAAACAATATTGAAGCAATCCCAAATTTACAGACCCTTCCTAGTGTACGATGTACTGAAGTTTAAATACCACAATAATGATCTCCTGAGCAGGGAGACATTTTAAATACATGCCTGATTAGTGAAATGGCACATACAGTTCATTTTCCTATGAAGATGTGCAAATGTATTATTTACTCAGAAGCATTTACACATTAAGATTTAGATGAATATTTTCTGTGTTATGACCTACACTTATTTCAACAACACCCATCACTGGAATAACTGTGCTGCCTGTATGTACATGTATATACTCATTCGTATTAACATCGATAAGCAGGTAATGTGGAACACATTTAGAAGACGAAAAAAAAAATAAATAAAGCTGTGATATTTTTTCTCCTTTTTTTCTCACAGAACAGAAAGGTTAAGGGATCACTGAGTGAGGCAAGAAGTTCTTTGGCATTAGAGGGAGACTGCAGATCAAGAGAATATTATTTTAATAGCAAAATAGAATCTCTTTTACAGTCAGTACTTCCTTTGTTTCATCCAGGACACTAGGTATTAGAAAAGGGACACAGCCCCAGGAATGTAGCAACCCAAACCCCATTAAACATGCATAGGGAAGATTTCCAGCCTGCTGTGCAGGGAGTTACATGCCCAGGCTCTGTTAACAACAATAATTGTGCATATAATTTCCTGTGCATTGCTCTGAAAATTCACCCTACAGACTTAGCTCCATGTCAAGTAACTCAGCAGCCATTTATTATATTCTGAGGGTGGAAACCAGAACATTGAAACGTCAGGATGGAAGCAGTCGCCTTTGCTCCCCTCCCTTTCTCACACTTTTCACAGTCTCAATCAACTGAAGGGAAACTGAGGACCAGGTCCTCAGATGAAGGGGGAATGCCTTTCCAAAGGATGCAGGGTCTCCTGCGTGGTGATGGCTCCTTGTACCTGGTCTGGGTTTTGCAGGACTCAAGTTGGTCCATGTTAGGTCAGCAGATGTCTGCTTGCAGACAGACCTCTCTGGACCTTGGTTTAACCTCTGGGGACCTGGCAGAGGCCTGGAAGGGGTGGTCCATGCATGGGTGGCCCATGGAGAAGAAGGGGCAGCTGCAGTGTGGTGTGGGGCTCAGAACAAAGGGCCAGGACAGGACAGCCGGCAGCTCCCACATGGCAGAAACACACGGGCTTCCCTACAGCGACAGACAGAAGGTGCTTCAGTCATGGGTTTGAATCAGACCAAATTGCGAGTGGCTGACCTCAGAGAACAGGCTGGTGCTGAGGTCCTCCCAGCCATTCCGAATAAGGGGAAATGCTCAGAAAAGTTACGAGGACAGAAGGTGCCAGTGAAGCTCTGAGAGCAAAAGCTTGGAATTTTGGGAGCTGAAAGCGCCCCAGTACCAGGCACGACCATTAGGCATGCCAAGCACCCACAGCTGCTCTGCAAGCTCAGAGTTTTACGGGATAGGACCATAGAATAAGAAAAAAAACATTCTGTGCTGGAAAAGCAGCAAAATGCCAAGCTGCCTTCCCTGGCAGACAAGCAATTAAAAGTTTGGCTCCATCCCATCTGCTCACTAAAGAATGAAAGGAGAAAGCAAAACGGAGACTAGACCTGAGGACAGTGCAGAATCAGGGCAAGCCACGAAGGTAGTTTGCTGTAGGAGACCACTGGGCTCCAGAAGACCTTACAGTGAATTACGTTGAACAAGACCACCCCCATCTCCATCTAGTCCTCTGTACTGGGATACTAATTAAAAGAAGCACAGAAATTAACCATCCACATAAGCACATACACACTCAAGCATCCAAACCACCAGCCTGACCGTGAAACTAAAGAGTCCATCTTCTCCATCGCGCTGCTCACCAAACCACCCCCTCAGCCGCTCTCTTAGCACCAGAGGGAAAGGACAGGGAGAAAGAACAGAACAAAACCAAGATGGTCTTGGCACAGTGTGCCCACAAGGTTAGGCTGTGATCTACTAATGAACAAGGTTCTCCAGGGAACAATCCCACATCAGTAGGTGGAACGACTAATCTAATAGGTTTCTTCCATATCTAAACTCTATAATGGTGTAACTTGCAGCAGGGAGCATGTGATCACTCTTTGAATAAGCAGTGGGAGGGGAAAGGATATGTTTAATGGCCAGAATTAGTTTCCTTACATTGGCTTCCTGAGCCATTGTGCAGAATATGCAGCCTAAGAGTAGTTTGAGACTCTTTTTTTTTTTTTTTTTTGATTTAGAAATGGGTATACATCAAATACACCCATCCCCCAGTCACAAGAAAATTCTCGCCACATGCTTCTGTCCTCCAGACTTACACAGCATTTTATTGTATGGAACACATCAAAAGGGTTTGGTTCCCTTGTAAAAGTTTTACAGGAAAATCATTGAAGAGCAGTGTAACTTTTTTTTTTTTTAATTCAAAACTAGAACCAATATTCTGGATTCCCACACTTTGGTGTGGACTCAGAGAGAGCTGTGCTTTTCTGTACAGTAGAGCAGAAATACAGACCCTGTATAATTAGAATTGCAGTCATGGCCTGTGGGATC
The DNA here is from genome assembly GCF_017639655.2 of Falco naumanni. Classification (NCBI taxonomy): domain Eukaryota; kingdom Metazoa; phylum Chordata; class Aves; order Falconiformes; family Falconidae; genus Falco; species Falco naumanni. Next base: position 19,379,131 of record NC_054062.1, read on the forward strand.
TAGTGATTTGGACATATTTTATTTAACCAGCTTAGTAAAAGGTAATATTCAGCAGCTGTGATCTATAGCAGAATTACAATTTTCAGGGTCAAGGAGGGATTTTGATATTAGGAGGTTGGGCAGAATTGCTGTAAAATCTCATGAGCTGTCGTTAAAAATAAATGAGAAAATAGGTTATCCAAGAGTCATTGTAAGGGAAAAATCAATAGGCAGTGTCTATTCACTTGGGCTATCAAAATCCTTGAAATTTGAACAAAAGTTTCACGTTTAGTGTGCTGTAGGTTTTGAAATGTAAGTGGTGAATGCTCTGTGGGTACAAATTCATTGTGCTGTGCATTCAAACAAGGAGAAACCCTTCTGAAGTTCTGGAGTTCTCTATTAAGATAGTATAGTTCCTTCGTCACTAAGTCAGACATGTAAAACAGTTGCCAGAGAAACTTCAGAAGCAATTTTAGCTAACTGATGACAAACTCTCTCTTGGAAATATATCGCATTTCTTTATCTCACCTTGCTCCTCTGGGGTTCCCTCCCACCTCTGGCTCCCGGTGGATGCAGAAAGGGGCTGCAGCCCTGGAGCACGGGCAACCTTCTGCAAGCGCACTTGCCTGCTGCGAAGCTGCAAACGATGGAGGTTGGAAATGAGCATTATTGATAATTCGGAGCAGTACACATAATTGATATGGAAAGGGAGTATCATCCTCATTCAGAAACAATTAACTTCCCCCTCTAACACAGCAGTTCAAAGAAGCTTCAGCCTTTTAAATATGAATGAGTATAACTTCAAAATGTGCAACTATTAGCTATAACAATATACACATGCAGTAGGATATTTATTTTTTTTCCCCGCATCCTTCTAGCTACCAAATTTAAGTGTGGTGTGGGTGCAGATGTGCAGGTGCATGAGTTGCGCGTGGACTCCAGTCAGTTACAGCCAGGGAGGGGAAAATGAGAGGGTCACACTGCTGTCGGGTTGTATTCTTTTATTGGAGCCACAGCCTGATACAACCCAAAAGCCCAGTTAATTCTTGGCTCAAGACAGATGACAGAGACTTTACAGAGCATACAAGAATTAGCAGAAAACATACACTGGAAACAAGCATCCAAAAAGAAAACCTTTCCCCAAAGCTCAGCAACGCCGAGGAACTCAACAGACTCTTCTGCAGAAGCCCAGTGAAGATTTGTACATTGTTAATTTGATTGCAGAGGGGGCATGTTAAATAGAAAAGAACTGAGTTTGTCACTGTCATCTGAATCCATTCAGTCAGTGCAACAAAGGTATATTTAACTAAAATATGAAACAGACTTGCTAACACCGCATTATTTTCTCAGGCTTACAAAGTTAAAAAAAAAAATTAAACTGAATATAAATGACTTTGAGCATTTTTTATGACACCCACAGCCTAAGTGATCCAGATAATGTAATCTAACCATCATTAGAAACCATGAAATTACAATTCCTCTGGGATGGATATTTATCTCTCTGTTACATACAGAAAGGCGATTAATTAGTAGCTCTTTCAGTGTTTAACATTACTGTGTACTGAGGCTGATTAAAATCTAGCTATAGAACAGCTATCATAGCTAACATGTAATCTGGGGAAAGTTTAGCTGGGGCTTGAAGAAGCACCTTACAAAGAAAACTTAAAAAAATGTAGTCTTAGAAGTAGGTAGCTTCAAAGCCAAAACCCAGGCTTCCTTCTAATTTCTATTACACACAGTAATCATGACAATCACTAAGATTTCAAACCCCTCAATACTAAAAGCAACCAAACCCAAGTCAAATATTTTTTCAAAGTGGTAAAACTCACAGAATACCCGTTCATTTTCGAGGAATGTATACAGCACACAGTCATGAAATGAATCACACAGCAGTGTCTTGAACGGCTTATTCTGAAACTTAAACGGGAGCGTTTGCTGGGGCACGTGTGTGTGTGTGCACCCTGCACCGACAGCACAGCGCGCGCACACTGTGTGGGCTAAATTCATATCTCTGGTGTAATTTCACTGGCTTGTGTGGAATGCACCAAAGATGCGTCAATATGTGTGCAGACAGTTTCCTCCAGGATCTCACGAGGGACAAGAGGACACGGATAATTTCACTTTGGGAGGAATAAACAGAGGCAACTTTAGTAGGTTTGATTTCCAGAGCATTCCTACTGTGAATGAAAATATTGGAGGAATTTCATGCCAGGGCAGCTGACCAGAAAAAATCCCAAATCACTAGTCGTTATTTTGAAAATAATTTCCTATTTTGACATCACTGCACCCAGGTATGCACAGTAAGAGGTTTGGGCTGGTTGAGAAGAGGGAAGAAACTTTAAAAGCCAATGTGAATAGCACAGAAAAAAGACCCAGATAACCCTCGGTTTATTTGATTTTTTGAAACTATCAGCCGAGACCGCAAGTCAGTACTGGACATAGACTGTATTGCAGTGAGGATACAGAGGGAGAAATTAGAAGTACTTTTAAAATGAAGTGTAAAGACATGACACTTTGGCACCCCCGCACACCCCCAGTTCAGGTCCCAAAGACCTGAGCCACTGATTCCTAATCCTCTCCATAGTGCTGAGTATTGTGTAGATGCTGCTCTCTTCTGGCTGCCTACACAATTTTTAATATGCAAAATGTTAATAAAAAGTGAAATAACAGGCTGAGAAAAACCAAACATGGCCTCAATGAGCCAAGGGTAATGGAGGCACCTCTGAGACCTCACTGTGGAGAGGTGACCCATACCCAGCCACTTCATAGTTCTGCTACAGCACCACACTGACCTCCAAATTTCCCCCTGTCTTCCTGAGTACCTCCTTCAGGATGGCCCAAGTTCATATTTAGAGGCCAGGGGAAGGCACGCTCTCCTTTTTCAAGCTGGAGATGGCCAGCACTATCTACTGCAGGCACCTGTCAGCCACACCACACAGGGCAAGGGGTGCAGCTGTCCCTGCTGCTGGGATTGTGTGTTTAGCTGTTTTGTGCTTCACCACAACCTGAGTAGCAATAGCTCAGTTTCACATCCTTACAAAAACAAGGACAACTGAAACCCAGTGAGAAGATTATTAAAAAAAACCCAGACAAACAAACACCAAAAAACTTTTAAACTCTAATGCAACCATTGCATCAGGATGAGGATTTTTGAGCCTACCCTACTCACCACAACCAAGCTACCCAACCTAGCATATAACTGCTCACCTCCTGCCCCACTTCAGAGAGCAGAGGAGGAGCGAGATTCCTTTGAAAAGGTTGGAGGTAGGAAATAAGAAGTCACCATGGCATCCCATTGCTCCACTGTGGATGCTACTGGGGTCCAAGGGCACCCAAGATGGTTGCCTTCATTGATGCTCTAGCTCCACTGCAGCTCCACATTACATATGTGTCCCTGTCAGCCACCTCTTACCACCCTCTCAGCAGATTTCCTCAGGCCAATCTAATGGCCCTCCTGGGTCACTCCTGTGCTTCGGAAGAGGTGCTACGCTTCCCACTCCATCCATCTCACCTGCCCATGTGGTCATGCCATGCAACTGTTGCCTGAAAAAAGTCTACTCCAAGGGCAGGTGGGACCCGTGAGCAGCGTGAGTTCAGACTGTCCATAGGCACCCAAGTCATGAGCTTCAGGATAGCTCAGGCACTGCATGCAAGCCAAAAGTTCTCATCCTAGAGACAGAGGAAACCAACCAACGCAGACTTAAGCCCATGCTAATTTCTTATCCTTCCTAATGTTTCTTCTTAAAAGACAAAATTCACCTCTAACCCTAGGGACAACATCTGGCTATGTTTGATGTCGCTGAAGCCCCGCTGATCACCCAGCCAGAACATAAGGCTTGGGCTGAAGCCTTATGAAGGTAAGAAGTATTCACCCTGGCGAGCGACCAGCTGCTCTTGGTGGAAGAGGACGCGAGCTGCGCTGCCACGCGCTTGTGCGGCACTGGTTCACTTCTGTCGCAGCAAGGAGAGGAAGCACAGTCCTTGTGGCGTCTGCAGGACTCACAGGGCTATCAGTTACAATTCATTAAGTAGTGCTATAAGAAGTTACAATAATAACATTTCAACAGTTTCCAGAGGGAGTCTCAGAAACTACAGGAAGAGCCGACAAGTTTCAATCCATTTATCAAAGCACTTCAAGACAGATGAAACAGCAGAGCTGCTTAGTGAGGAATGTCTCTCTTTCTGGGTGTCCAGAGCATTTCAGTAAATAAAAAGCTCTTTAAAAATAGTCAATACAATGGAATCCCTTTTGCCTTTTGCCAGCGCTTGTATTACACTTACACCCAAATGACCCTCCTACCTATAATACTGCAGCATTTACATACACATCAAATGGGTGCTTTTCACTTACATAATACATTTAATCCAAGGATTACAGAGCACATAATATATTAAACATTACACCACCTCGTGAGGTAGGTTAGTATTAATGAAGTTGCAGTGGGTAAACTGAGGCACAGGTTAGCTTTATGACTTGCCTGTGGTCCCACAGGCAATCAGCGGAAAAGTCATTAAGACGCTCTTCAGACAAACAGCAGCCATACGTATTCACATACTTGTATGGCTAAAATAGACAAATCCATGTTTTCAAAAGCAACTTAAGCTACCCATCTGGAGACACTGAGGTCCTGATTTTCTGAGGGCAGGAGAACAAAAGGCAAATCAGAGAAGATAAAAAGAACAGAAAGCAAATATTTGTTGTTAGAAATAACATCTTTTTGTATGCCAAATCATGTACGCAAAACAAGAGGCACCCAAAACTGAAGGACACTTTAGATGCTGGTCTCCAATAATTTGATTTTCTGACTAAAGATTTTTCTAGACCTGCAACAGGGGTTTTGTTCAATAACGTCGGTTTATATTTAGCTTTCATACAGCAGATAGAGGGGAAAAAAATCTTTGGTTAAGGTCTTTGAGCCAAGCATCTAGGATAAAATTTTCAAAAGCACTCAACAGTGGCTTTTGAAAACAGAATTAGGCTAGTTGCTGAGACAAGCTTTGAAAGCTACCCCCTACTTCCTTTAGCATTTTAACGGAGAGCTGATTTCCTCGGTTATGGTACCGTTCCTCATTTCAGTCTCCCCATCTCCTGGCCTTCACCAGTGTCACTAAGCCAAGTTGGATTTAAACCCAGGAAAACAAGCAGGAGACTGGGCGATGTGGGAGCTTGTGGCCATGACCTCCACGGCATGTCTGCTGACCGGGAGTGGTATAGCTGGACACAGGGATGCTCCCTGGGTGGCTCCCACTTCCCAGCCAGCCTTTGTTCTCTTTGTGGGAGCACTAACTAATAGAGGTGAACACCCTCTGCCTGATGGTTAGGTGAGGCTATAATTACCTCAGTAATAAAGGTCTGATTCTTCCCTGCTCTGCACCTCCTCGCTGGTCAGGAATACTTGTCTAAAGTGGGTGCAAAATGCTACCAGATCAGAAAGATGACATTTTACATCAATGGAAATGACCAGGTGTAAGGAACAAAGGCTACATAACAATGCTCAACTGTTGTCCTTTAATTAAGTAGTTCCTCCGGCAATGACACTAATGAGGTCTTGTTTCCTCAGGGTTGGATTCTCTAGTATCTAAATGGGATACAAGCTTTTTCTGGGGAGAGAGGCATTTATAATTTCTCCCTCTCAGGTAGTGTCCAATTTGGGTGGATGTCGGGACTCTTCTCCTCTTGGCTGCTCATTTTCCAGAAATCTACAGGAACTGCTGAGAACACTGCTCTTCCATTAAATTTGGCTGGATTTGGTCAAAGGGTTCAAAGTTAGCAGGGGATAGGAAGACAAATGCATCAAGTGAGACGGAGCAATGTCAAAAAATGGTTTTTACTAAGAGAAGGTTAAGTATTATTTCCCCTTACAAGTAAGTTTTCCAGTTGTGTGGTAAACTCATAGGGCATTTTCTTGCTGCTTCAGTAGGTGTGCCTGGCTGCAGCTCCTGAAAGCAGTATCAATAAATGGAGTACATACAAATGAATACATGCAAGCAGGGCTTACAG